>NW_026277175.1:15000-152500 GCF_023373465.1 Oncorhynchus keta | reverse complement strand
TGTTGATGCACAACTTCTACTGAACATCTCAAAAGGATGTAAAAGACCTCTTTTCCTGACATTACCCAGCTTCTACTGAACATCTATGTGTGTGTGTGTGTGTGTGTGTGTGTGTGTGTGTGTGTGTGTGTGTGTGTGTGTGTGTGTGTGTGTGTGTGTGTGTGTGTGTGTGTGTGGGGACCTCTTTTCCTGACACTACCCAGCACAACTGAACATCTATGTGTGTGTGTGTGTGTGTGTGTGTGTGTGTGTGTGTGTGTGTGTGTGTGTGTGTGTGTGTGTGACCTCTTTTCCTGACATTACCCAGCACAACTGAATGGAATATTGTTACCTTTATTTCCCAAACACAGTGTTTCGGGGGAAACACTGTACAGCCGGCGACCGAAGTCAGCGTGCATGTAACCGGCACAAGGAGCTGCTAGAGCGCGATAGGACAAGGACATCCAGGCGGACCAAAACCTCCCCTAACCCAATTGTGCAGTGCCTCATGGGTCTCCTGGTGGCGACACACCCCAGGATCAAACCCAGATCTGTAGTGATGCCTCTGCTTTAGACCACTGCACCACACGAGAGGCCTCTTTTAAGCATCTTTCAACACAGGCTTAACACCTAACAAACACATTGTACTTTAACACAGGCCAGGCCTTGTTTTTACCTCATATCCTAGAGATAATGCCTTGCATTACGCCTGGGAAGACAACACTTGCTCAACTTGCCATTGGCTCAACCATTGACACAACTTACCCCAAGGATAACATTTTTACTATATTAGCCCACACTTGAGGCGTCACTACAGACCCGGGTTCGATCCCAGGCTGTGTCACAACCAGCCGTGACCTGGAGTCCCATACGGCGGTGCACAATTGGCCCAGCGTCCTCCGGGTTAGAGGAGGGTTTGGTCAGGGGGGCTCATCGCCCTTTAGCGAGTCCTTGTGGCGGGCCGGGCGCCTGCAGGCTGCCCTCGGTCGTCTGTTGAACGGTGTAACAACTGGCTTCCGGGTTAAGCGGGCGGGTGTTAAGAACCTCGGTCTGGCGGAGGACTCATGACTTGACCTCATGACTCTCCTGAGCCCGTTGGGGAGGTGCAGCGATGACACCAGATCGCAATTGGATATCACGAAAATACAACCAAAAATATATATGTATATATTTCCTAAATATTTGGTCAAATTAGATATTTTGTCTATGGTTTCCTAGAAACAAGGGTGCCTCAACTTACCCCTTTGGCTCATCATACCCCACTCTCCCCTAGAAGATTCTGGAACTAATGAATTCCCTTTTCCAGCCCCCCATACGGAATACATTCCATTTCCTTCTCTCCACAGCCTGGACCAGAAGGCTAGTTATCCCTGTGTTTTTCCCTGTCATTCACATTGTACTTTGTGTCTCCAGCAGGAATGTAAGGGCTGTCTGTGTGTCTGTCAGTGAGTGGCTGTGTCTGTGTGGGCCTGGGTCGTCATGGAGATACAACACACCTGTCTCTTTCTCGTCACCAGTCAACAGGAGAGATTATCATGAGCTATTTAAGACTCACAGGGCTCGAACCCCTAAAGTTACCGAGCCTGACAGTCTGATTCAGAGGGGTTGGGGCAAATCCGAAGACACATTTTAATTGAAACCATTCAGTTGTGCAACTGACTAGGGTCTCCCCTTCCCCTTTCCCTCTTTGGCAGAGAACCAGGGTTTAGACAAGAGGAATGGGATCACAGGTATCAGAGTGTTAGAAGGATTATGTGTCATCTTAATAATTATTTTACAATATCTGTCTCATCCCATGAGCACCTTGGAGTCCTCACCCATAAATAAATATCCTGTCCCATTGTTCAAAACACCTCTAAAGAACACACAGACAGTCTGCTGTCACTGTCTGTCTGTCTGTCTGTCTCTGTCTGTCTCTCTGTCTCTCTATCTCCCCCTCTCTCTCTGTCTCTCTGATAAAGCTAATCTCAAACCCCTGGATAGTTATGAATCTCTGTCTGTCTGTCATGTCTGTCTGTTCTAATCTGTCTGTCTGTCTGCCTGTCTGTCTGTCTCTCTTTGTCTTCATGTCTGTCTCGTCTGTCTGTCTCTTCTGCTCTCTCTCTCTTTGCCAACCTCTCTTTTGTGGTTGGATGTCTGTCCTAGATTTGTGGGAGGATCTCTAATTATCCCCCCTTCTCTCTGTCCATGTTGTATGTAAACACAGACTGAAGAATGGAAAAAGGATTGCTGTGTGACTCCAGGCAGTTCACCATGGAGCATAAACCATTCACTCTGACATCTGTTCTCCAGTACAGACCAGCAGTTCCTCTGTGGTGCTCTCAGGGTCTCTGTCTGTCTGTCTGTGTGTCTGTCTGTGTGTGTGTGTGTGTGTGTGTGTGTGTGTGTGTGTGTGTGTGTCTGTGTGTGTGTGTGTGTGCTCTCTGTCGTGTGCGTCCTGTGTGTGTGCATGTCTGTCTCTCTGATAAAGCTAATAACAAACCCCAGTAGTGAATCTCCACAAAACATGGAGGTTCTATGCCTGTAGCACCCATTCCCCTCTCTAGCCTCTTCTGCTCTGCAACTGATGTGGTTGGAGTCTGGTTTGTGGTGGTACTCTGTATGTTCTGAAATATGATTGACTGACTCACCAGGCTCTCAGGACTTAAACCATTCACTACACCTCCAAACAGACCAGCACCTCTTCACTCTGCTGCTGTGTGTCCCGGAATGTCATCTTCTGTTGAGAGGAGGAAGAGAGGGGGAAGAGCATGGTGGGGGAGAGGAGGAAGAGAGGTGGTGTGTGAGCAGGTGTGGGTGGTGTGGGGGAGGTGTGTGAGGTGTGGGGGGAAGAGTGGGTGTGTGTGGGGGAGTGAGTGTGGTGTGTGAGGGTGTGTGTGAGCAGGGTGGGTGTGTGTGTGGAGGAAGCCTGTAGGCCTGTGAAGAGCCTCTCTGGGTGGGCGAGTGAGGAGGAAGATTGACTGACTGGGGACCAGGCTCAGGAAGACACCCCAGGGACCAGGGGGTCAGAGAGGAGGAAGAGAGGGGGAAGAGCAGGGTGGGGGAGAGGGAGGAAGAGAGGGGGAAGAGCAGGGTGGGGGAGAGAGGAGGAAGAGAGGGAGGAAGAGCAGGGTGGGAAGAGGAGAAGAGAGGGGGAAGAGAGGGGGGGAAGAGCAGGGTGGGGGGAGAGAGGGTGGGAGGAGGAAGAGAGGGGGAAGAGCAGGGTGGGGAGAGAGGAGGAAGAGAGGGGGGGGGAAGAGGAGGAAGGGGGGGGAGAGCAGGAGGAAGGGGGGGAAGAGCAGGATGGGGGAGGAAGAAGAGGGGGGGAAGAGCAGGGTGGGGGAGAGAGGAGGAAGAGAGGGGGAAGAGCAGGGTGGGGGAGAGAGCAGGAAGAGAGGGGGAAGAGCAGGGTGGGGGGAGAGAGGAGGAAGAGAGGGGGAAGAGCAGGGTGGGGAGAGAGGAGGAGGAAGAGAGGGGGAAGAGCAGGGTGGGAGAGAGAGGAGGAAGAGAGGGGGAAGAGCAGGGTGGGGGGAGAAATGTGTTAGTGGGGGAGAATGGAGGGATAGGGAGAGACAGGGGAGAGGTATGGTCAATGACCGTGAGGTATTTGGGTCATCATATCTCCTCTCTTTCAGAGGTCCTAAAGTCAGTGAGGATAATATATGAATGTATCTCATTCACTTCTTCTCAAATA
This sequence comes from Oncorhynchus keta, assembly GCF_023373465.1. Classification (NCBI taxonomy): domain Eukaryota; kingdom Metazoa; phylum Chordata; class Actinopteri; order Salmoniformes; family Salmonidae; genus Oncorhynchus; species Oncorhynchus keta. Next base: position 148,848 of record NW_026277175.1, on the reverse strand, counting down.
CCAGGCTTTCTAACTACATTCAACGTCTGTTTTCTTTAAATGGAGCATTAAGCCCTAAAAACTTCTCAGTAATGTTAAGAAAGGTGACTTGGAAAGCAGGTTGATTACAGAACTATCCAGGTCACGTATTGGATTTGTAAATCTCCCGTGATTTACAAAAGAAAAAGGGCCTTGAGGTCAGTGAGAAAACCCCACAGTTTTATTGGCCATAGATTCATTGCGCTTCACCTCCACTTGTGTGTGAGCTGCAGCGATGAGCTGTACCGATGAGCTGCACCGATGAGCTGCAGCGATGAGCTGCACCGATGAGCTGCACCGATGTTCCTATGAGCTACACCGATGTTCCTATGAGCTGCACCAATGTTCCAATGAGCTGCATCGATGAGCTGCACCAATGTTCCTATGAGCTGCACCGATGAGCTGCACCAATGTTCATATGAGCTGCACCGATGTTCCTATGAGCTGCACCGATGTTCCAATGAGCTGCACTGATTAGCTGCACCAATGTTCCTATGAGCTGCACCAATGTTCCTATGAGCTGCACTGATGTTCCTAGCTGCACCGATGTTCCTATGAGCTGCACCTGCACCAATGTTCCTATGAGCTGCACTGTTTTTGCACCGATGAGCTGCACCAATGTTCCTATGAGCTGCACCAATGATGTGCACCATGTTCCTAGCTGCACCAATGTTCCTATGAGCTGCACCGACCAATGTTCCTATGAGCTGCACCAATGTTCCTGTGAGCTGCACCGATGTTCCTAGAGCTGCACCGATGTTCCTGCACCCATGAGCTGCACCGATTCCTGAGCTGCACCAATGTTCCTATGAGCTGCACCAATGTTCCTATGAGCTGCACCGATGTTCCTATGAGCTGCACCGATGTTCCTATGAGCTGCACCGATGAGCTGCACCAATGTTCCTATGAGCTGCACCAATGTTCCTATGAGCTGCACCGATTAGCTGCACCGATGAGCTGCACTGAATTTCAGTGGTTGAACTCAACTATCACTCAAGCTTTGACCAATTCCCAGAGGTTGTAAGGCTCTGGTTAGTGAAGAATTAGACAAAGTCCCAGTCTGCAATAGATCAATACTTTATTCAGAGAGCGCTCATACTTCAAAATGACAACACAATCTTTTCATAGCACACACACACAAATGAACTCACATCAGTAGAAACTCCACCTCTCTTTAGGTGGGCTGTATTTTTCCAAAGTTCACATACATTGTTTATCACCCTTCTGCAACATGTTTCATCATCTTCTGCAAGCCGTTTCTAACAGTTGCTCTCCTCCCTAGGGTGGGGAGGCCTCTTTCCAGTTATTAGTTTCACCGTTATCACAAGTCAACAGTTCAGTTGTCCTTGAATGTCTCAACTATACCCTGCTCATACTGCGAAATAGTAACACAATGACATAGTCTTATAAAAGTCTAGTCACACACATTATTGGATTACGACTCTGACACATTTCATACAATTATATGGTTTCAGGGTGGAATACTTTAGTCATTATCTTAAACATACAAATTATATCTAGACAGAACAATAATATAGGGATTTCCAGACGCTTTTATCCAAAGCTGACTTACAGTCATGTGTGCATACATTCTACACAGGGAATGCCTGACACTGTCTCTGAGAAAGGACCACTGGACTCCAAATGGTTATGTACTGTGCTGTGGGTGGCTTGTGTGCACAGAACAGATGTACTCTCATCCATGTCCCTAGACTGGATCAGATTCTGTCAGAACAGATGTATTCTCATCCATGTCCCTAGACTGGATCAAATATCTGTCAGAACAGATGTATTCTCATCCATGTCCCTAGACTGGATCAAATATCTGTCAGAACAGATGTATTCTCATCCATGTCCCTCTATCTGACTGGAACAGATGTATTCTCATCCATGTCCCTAGATGGATCTCTGTCAGAACAGATGTATTCTCATCCATGTCCCTAGACTGGATCAGGACATAGAACAGATGTTGTCCCTAGACTGGACAAATATCTGAGAACAGATGTATTCTCATCCATGTCCCTAGACTGGATCAAATATTTCAGAACAGATGTATTCTGAGACTGGAGTCAGAAGAAGGTGGACATGGTTCTGACCTCCAGTTGATATCTGTTGTACATATCTACTGCACCAATATGGCTGCACTCATTCTAGTGGGGTTAGACACTAGAATTAATGGGGGCAACATGTTACTACTGAGATACCCCAGGACATGGGTGGGCCAACATGTTACTACTGAGATACCCCAGGACATGGGTGGGCCAACATGTTACTACTGAGATACCCCAGGACATGGGTGGGCCAACATGTTACTACTGAGATACCCCAGGACATGGGTGGGCCAACATGTTACATGTTACTACTGAGATACCCCAGGACATGGGTGGGCCAACATGTTACTACTGAGATACCCCAGGACATGGGTGGGCCAACATGTTACTACTGAGATACCCCAGGACATGGGTGGGCCAACATGTTACTACTGAGATACCCCAGGACATGGGTGGGCCAACATGTTACTACTGAGATACCCCAGGACATGGGTGGGCCAACATGTTACTACTGAGATACCCCAGGACATGGGTGGGCCAACATGTTACTACTGAGATACCCCAGGACATGGGTGGGCCAACATGTTACTACTGAGATACCCCAGGGTGGGCCCACATGTTACTACTGAGATACCCCAGGGGTGGGCCCACATGTTACTACTGAGATACCCCAGGACATGGGTGGGCCCACATGTTACTACTGAGATACCCCAGGACATGGGTGGGCCAACATGTTACTACTGAGATACCCCAGGACATGGGTGGGCCAACATGTTACTACTGAGATACCCCAGGACATGGGTGGGCCAACATGTTACTACTGAGATACCCCAGGACATGGGTGGGCCAACATGTTACTACTGAGATACCCCAGGACATGGGTGGGCCAATATGTTACTACTGAGATACCCCAGAACATGGGTGGGCCCACATGTTACTACTGAGATACCCCAGGACATGGGTGGGCCAACATGTTACTACTGAGATACCCCAGAACATGGGTGGGCCAACATGTTACTACTGAGATACCCCAGGACATGGGTGGGCCAACATGTTACTACTGAGATACCCCAGAACATGGGTGGGCCCACATGTTACTACTGAGATACCCCAGGACATGGGTGGGCCAACATGTTACTACTGAGATACCCCAGAACATGGGTGGGCCAACATGTTACTACTGAGATACCCCAGGACATGGGTGGGCCAACATGTTACTACTGAGATACCCCAGGACATGGGTGGGCCAACATGTTACTACTGAGATACCCCAGGACATGGGTGGGCCAACATGTTACTACTGAGATACCCCAGGACATGGGTGGGCCCACATGTTACTACTGAGATACCCCAGAACATGGGTGGGCCAACATGTTACTACTGAGATACCCCAGAACATGGGTGGGCCAACATGTTACTACTGAGATACCCCAGGACATGGGTGGGCCCACATGTTACTACTGAGATACCCCAGGACATGGGTGGGCCAACATGTTACTACTGAGATACCCCAGGACATGGGTGGGCCAACATGTTACTACTGAGATACCCCAGGACATGGGTGGGCCAACATGTTACTACTGAGATACCCCAGAACATGGGTGGGCCAACATGTTACTACTGAGATACCCCAGGAACATGGGTGGGCCAACATGTTACTACTGAGATACCCCAGGACATGGGTGGGCCAACATGTTACTACTGAGATACCCCAGAACATGGGTGGGCCAACATGTTACTACTGAGATACCCCAGAACATGGGTGGGCCAACATGTTACTACTGAGATACCCCAGAACATGGGTGGGCCCACATGTTACTACTGAGATACCCCAGACATGGGTGGGCCAACATGTTACTACTGAGATACCCCAGGACATGGGTGGGCCAACATGTTACTACTGAGATACCCCAGAACATGGGTGGGCCAACATGTTACTACTGAGATACCCCAGAACATGGGTGGGCCAACATGTTACTACTGAGATACCCCAGAACATGGGTGGGCCAACATGTTACTACTGAGATACCCCAGGACATGGGTGGGCCAACATGTTACTACTGAGATACCCCAGGACATGGGTGGGCCAACATGTTACTACTGAGATACCCCAGGACATGGGTGGGCCAACATGTTACTACTGAGATACCCCATGGACATGGGGACATGGGTGGCCAACATGTTACTACTGAGATACCCCAGGACATGGGTGGGCCAATATGTTACTACTGAGATACCCCAGGACATGGGTGGGCCAACATGTTACTACTGAGATACCCCAGGACATGGGTGGGCCAACATGTTACTACTGAGATACCCAGGACATGGGTGGGCCCACATGGGCCAACATGTTACTACTGAGATACCCCAGGACATGGGTGGGCCAACATGTTACTACTGAGATACCCCAGGACATGGGTGGGCCAACATGTTACTACTGAGATACCCCAGAACATGGGTGGGCCAACATGTTACTACTGAGATACCCCAGGACATGGGTGGGCCAACATGTTACTACTGAGATACCCCAGGACATGGGTGGGCCAACATGTTACTACTGAGATACCCCAGGACATGGGTGGGCCCACATGTTACTACTGAGATACCCCAGGAACATGGGTGGGCCCAACATGTTACTACTGAGATACCCCAGGACATGGGTGGGCCCACATGTTACTACTGAGATACCCCAGAACATGGGTGGGTCAATATGTTACTACTGAGATACCCCAGAACATGGGTGGGCCCACATGTTACTACTGAGATACCCCAGAACATGGGTGGGCCAACATGTTACTACTGAGATACCCCAGGACATGGGTGGGCCAACATGACACAGACACACAGAGGAATTGCAGACAAATTGCTGTTCTGTGCCCCACCAACATGGTCCTCTGTTTTATCCTGACCTGTTTGTGCTCTTTCCAACTCAGGTGCTGCCATTGTCAAGCCAAACATATGTTCCATAAGGAGTTGGCAAGACAGCAGCAACAGACTGGCACCCAGACACTGCTCCTCTATATCACTTAGTCTGTCTGCGTCCTAAACTACACCCCATTCCAAACATAGTGCACTGCTTTTGACCAGGGCCCACAGGGGTCTATGTTATGCAGTAGTGTACCATTTGAGCCTCTGTGTAACACAGACAGAATCACTAACAGCAGGACACCGTCAGGAGACCAATTAGAAACAGAGTGGCTGTTAAACCTTAAACCTTAACACTGTAGCGTCGAGACTCTTAACTGTAGGAACTGATCTCAAAGTGACTGCATGAGCGCTGTTTCATTTAGTCCAACTGTCCTTTCCATTTTACTGTGCTATTCATCTTACAGGCTCCAAAGCCCACACAGTACAGGTGGTAATAATTGTTCCTGATTGAGCCAGTATGGCAGCCCAAGATCTCCAGTGGTTGTGTTTTGGACTGACACATGTGGGAAAGCAAAATGGTAACCCCTCCTCGGAGTACAGCAGAATGGTAGTGTTCCTCTCAGAGTACAGCAGAATGGTAGTGCCCCTCTTCGGAGTACAGCAGAATGGTAGTGTCAACCTCAGAGTACAGCAGAATGGTAGTGTCAACCTCAGAGTACAGCAGAATGGTAGAATGGTAGTGTCCTCTTCAGAGTACAGTACAGCAGAATGGTAGTGTCCCCCTCAGAGTACAGCAGAATGGTAGTGTCCCTCAGAGTCAGAGTACAGCAGAATGGTAGTGTCCCTCTCAGAGTACAGCAGAATGGTAGTGTCCTCTCAGAGTACCAGAATCTCAGAGTACAGCAGAATGGTAGTGTCCCCCTCAGAGTACAGCAGAATGGTAGTGTCCCCCTCAGAGTACAGCAGAATGGTAGTGTCCCCCTCAGAGTACAGCAGAATGGTAGAATGGTAGTGTCCCTCTCAGAGTACAGAGTACAGCAGAATGGTAGTGTCCCTCTCAGAGTACAGCAGAATGGTAGAAGTACAGGAATGGTAGTGTCCCTCTCAGAGTACAGCAGAATGGTAGAATGGTAGTGTCCCTCTCAGAGTACAGCAGAATGGTAGAATGGTAGTGTCCCTCTACAGAGTACAGCAGAATGGTAGAGAGTACAGCAGAATGGTAGTGTCCCCCTCAGCGTACAGCAGAATGGTAGTGTCCCTCTCAGAGTACAGCAGAATGGTAGTCCCCCCTCGTAGTACAGCAGAATCCCCCTCAGAGTACAGCAGAATGGTAGAATGGTAGTGTCCCTCTCAGAGTACAGCAGAATGGTAGAATGGTAGTGTCCCTCTCAGAGTACAGCAGAATGGTAGAATGGTAGTGTCCCTCTCAGAGTACAGCAGAATGGTAGAATGGTAGTGTCCCTCTCAGAGTACAGCAGAATGGTAGAATGGTAGTGTCCCTCTCAGAGTACAGCAGAATGGTAGAATGGTAGTGTCCCTCTCAGAGTACAGCAGAATGGTAGAATGGTATATTGATACCTTCTGTTGGTACATTTTTATTAAGCTGTGTGGGTTTTCACAATTATTTCCAGACACATATCTCTGCCAGTTAATTGATCCTGAACTCTGAGAGGGGCGCCAGATTTACATTATAATGTGGACTTTCGCAGCTGTAAATTAATGAAAGCATTTTACAGGTACCGCCAGGGCTGTGCATGAAAACCATCCAATTAAAATCTGAGGTGCAGGCACAAACAAAAGTCATTGGAAGGCTAAGTGTTACTAAGCATTAAAGTTTTGAGTTTCCAACCACTTTTTAACAGGTCTAGACAATAAAGAAGCAAACTTTTATAAAAGTTTTTGTTGGTTTTGTCATCAGAAAACATCTGGTAAAATCCAAATCTCACATCCACTTAACCATTTTAAAAGCTTCCAAAAAACGGATAAAATTAAACTATTATTACTATTATGACACTAGGCGAGACCCAAATGCAGACACAGGCGGCAGATGGTTGGAGTTTAAGATGTTTAATAAATCCAAAGGGGTAGGCAAGAGAAAGGTCGAGGACAGGCAAAAGGTCATAACAAGATCAGAGTCCAGACAGGCTCGAGGTCAGGGCAGGCACAATGGTCAGGCAGGCGGGTACAGAGTCCAGACAGGCTCGAGGTCAGGGCAGGCACAATGGTCAGGCAGGCGGGTACAGAGTCCAGACAGGCTCGAGGTCAGGGCAGGCACAATGGTCAGGCAGGCGGGTACAGAGTCCAGACAGGCTCGAGGTCAGGGCAGGCACAATGGTCAGGCAGGCGGGTACAGAGTCCAGACAGGCTCGAGGTCAGGGCAGGCACAATGGTCAGGCAGGCGGGTACAGAGTCCAGACAGGCTCGAGGTCAGGGCAGGCACAATGGTCAGGCAGGTGGGTACAGAGTCCAGGCAGGCTCGAGGTCAGGGCAGGCACAATGGTCAGGCAGGCGGGTACAGAGTCCAGACAGGCTCGAGGTCAGGGCAGGCACAATGGTCAGGCAGGCGGGTACAGAGTCCAGGCAGGCTCGAGGTCAGGGCAGGCACAATGGTCAGGCAGGCGGGTACAGAGTCCAGGCAGGCTCGAGGTCAGGGCAGGCACAATGGTCAGGCAGGCGGGTACAGAGTCCAGACAGGCTCGAGGTCAGGGCAGGCACAATGGTCAGGCAGGCGGGTACAGAGTCCAGGCAGGCTCGAGGTCAGGGCAGGCACAATGGTCAGGCAGGCGGGTACAGAGTCCAGGCAGGCTCGAGGTCAGGGCAGGCACAATGGTCAGGCAGGCGGGTACAGAGTCCAGGCAGGCTCGAGGTCAGGGCAGGCACAATGGTCAGACAGGCGGGTACAGAGTCCAGGCAGGCTCGAGGTCAGGGCAGGCACAATGGTCAGGCAGGCGGGTACAGAGTCCAGGCAGGCTCGAGGTCAGGGCAGGCACAATGGTCAGGCAGGCGGGTACAGAGTCCAGGCAGGCTCGAGGTCAGGGCAGGCACAATGGTCAGGCAGGCGGGTACAGAGTCCAGGCAGGCTCGAGGTCAGGGCAGGCACAATGGTCAGGCAGGCGGGTACAGAGTCCAGGCAGGCTCGAGGTCAGGGCAGGCACAATGGTCAGGCAGGCGGGTACAGAGTCCAGGCAGGCTCGAGGTCAGGGCAGGCACAATGGTCAGGCAGGCGGGTACAGAGTCCAGGCAGGCTCAAGGTCAGGGCAGGCACAATGGTCAGGCAGGCGGGTACAGAGTCCAGGCAGGCTCGAGGTCAGGGCAGGCACAATGGTCAGGCAGGCGGGTACAGAATCCAGGCAGGCTCGAGGTCAGGGCAGGCACAATGGTCAGGCAGGCGGGTACAGAGTCCAGGCAGGCTCGAGGTCAGGGCAGGCACAATGGTCAGGCAGGCGGGTACAGAGTCCAGGCAGGCTCGAGGTCAGGGCAGGCACAATGGTCAGGCAGGCGGGTACAGAGTCCAGGCAGGCTCGAGGTCAGGGCAGGCACAATGGTCAGGCAGGCGGGTACAGAGTCCAGGCAGGCTCGAGGTCAGGGCAGGCACAATGGTCAGGCAGGTGGGTACAGAGTCCAGGCAGGCTCGAGGTCAGGGCAGGCACAATGGTCAGGCAGGCGGGTACAGAGTCCAGGCAGGCTCGAGGTCAGGGCAGGCACAATGGTCAGGCAGGCGGGTACAGAGTCCAGGCAGGCTCGAGGTCAGGGCAGGCACAATGGTCAGGCAGGCGGGTGCAGAGTACAGAACAGGCAAGGGTCAAAACAGGGAGGACTATGGTCAAAGGCAGGAAAACGGGAAAAGGCTGCTGGTTGGCTTGGCACATGGTCAGACGGGCCCAGAGAGACAGGCTCACAGGGATAAATACACTGGCACAGAGAGACAGGCTCGAGAAACACAGGGATAATTACACTGGCTCGGAGAGACAGGAACACAAGGGATAAATACACTGGCACAGAGAGACAGGAAACACAGGGATAAATACACTGGCACAGAGAGACAGGAAACACAGGGATAAATACACTGGCTCAGAGAGACAGGAAACACAGGGATAAATACACTGGCACAGAGAGACAGGAAACACAGGGATAAATACACTGGCACAGAGAGACAGGAAACACAGGGATAAATACACTGGCTCAGAGAGACAGGAAACACAGGGATAAATACACTGGCTCAGAGAGACAGGAAACACAGGGATAAATACACTGGCTCAGAGAGACAGGAAACACAGGGATAAATACACTGGCTCAGAGAGACAGGAAACACAGGGATAAATACACTGGCACAGAGAGACAGGAAACACAGGGATAAATACACTGGCACAGAGAGACAGGAAACACAGGGATAAATACACTGGCTCAGAGAGACAGGAAACACAGGGATAAATACACTGGCACAGAGAGACAGGAAACACAGGGATAAATACACTGGCTCAGAGAGACAGGAAACACAGGGATAAATACACTGGCTCAGAGAGACAGGAAACACAGGGATAAATACACTGGCACAGAGAGACAGGAAACACAGGGATAAATACACTGGCTCAGAGAGACAGGAAACACAGGGATAAATACACTGGCACAGAGAGACAGGAAACACAGGGATAAATACACTGGCTCAGAGAGACAGGAAACACAGGGATAAATACACTGGCTCAGAGAGACAGGAAACACAGGGATAAATACACTGGCTCAGAGAGACAGGAAACACAGGGATAAATACACTGGCTCAGAGAGACAGGAAACACAGGGATAAATACACTGGCTCAGAGAGACAGGAAACACAGGGATAAATACACTGGCTCAGAGAGACAGGAAACACAGGGATAAATACACTGGCTCAGAGAGACAGGAAACACAGGGATAAATACACTGGCTCAGAGAGACAGGAAACACAGGGATAAATACACTGGCTCAGAGAGACAGGAAACACAGGGATAAATACACTGGCTCAGAGAGACAGGAAACACAGGGATAAATACACTGGCTCAGAGAGACAGGAAACACATGGATAAATACACTGGCACAGAGAGACAGGAAACACAGGGATAAATACACTGGCACAGAGAGACAGGAAACACAGGGATAAATACACTGGCTCAGAGAGACAGGAAACACAGGGATAAATACACTGGCTCAGAGAGACAGGAAACACAGGGATAAATACACTGGCTCAGAGAGACAGGAAACACAGGGATAAATACACTGGCTCAGAGAGACAGGAAACACAGGGATAAATACACTGGCACAGAGAGACAGGAAACACAGGGATAAATACACTGGCTCAGAGAGACAGGAAACACAGGGATAAATACACTGGCTCAGAGAGACAGGAAACACAGGGATAAATACACTGGCTCAGAGAGACAGGAACACAGGGATAAATACACTGGCTCAGAGAGACAGCAAACACAGGGATAAATACACTGGCACAGAGAGACAGGAAACACAGGGATAAATACACTGGCACAGAGACAGGAAACACAGGGATAAATACACTGGCACAGAGAAACAGGAAACACAGGGATAAATACACTGGCTCAGAGAGACGGGAAACACAGGGATAAATACACTGGCTCAGAGAAACAGGAAACACAGGGATAAATACACTGGCTCAGAGAGACAGGAAACACAGGGATAAATACACTGGCTCAGAGAAACAGAAAACACTGAGATAAATACACTGGGGAAAACAAGCGACACCTGGAGGGGGTGGAGACAATAATGAGGACAGTCTCACTCTTAGTACAATAAGGCAGGTTAGAACACAGACAGTAAAACTATTCACGATTGTTTCTACAGTTTCTCTCTCAGATCGCACAATGGCTAACAATACAAATTATGACCTCATGCATGAAGTAGAAAAATAATATAAATGACTTGAGCATCTGTTTTATTTTTCGTGATTACAATCTTGTCTCATTTGCTGCAACTCCCCAACGGGCTCGGGAGAGGCGAAGGTCGAGTCATGCGTCCCCCGAAACATGACCCGCCAAACCACGCTTCATAACACCCACTGCTTAACCCGGAAGCCAGCTGCACCAATGTGTCGGAGGAAACACCGTTCAACTGACGACCGGGGTCAGCCTGCAGGAGCCCGGCCCGCCACAAGGAGTCGCTAGAGCTCGATTAGCCAAGTAACCCCCCCCGGCCAAACCCTCCCCTAACCCGGATGACGGCGGGTCAATTGTGCGCCACCCGATGGGACTCCCAGTCACGGCCGCTAATAATAATAATAATAATATATGCCATTTAGCGGACGCTTTTATCCAAAGTGACGCCACAACACTGCGATGCAGTGCCTTAGACCTCTGCGCCACTAGGAATCAAACTACATGATGTTCATGACTAACATCTGTTATAGGAATCAAACTACATGATGTTTATGACTAACATCTGTTATAGGAATCATACTACATGATGTTCATGACTAACATCTGTTATAGGAATCAAACTACATGATGTTCATGACTAACATCTGTTATAGGAATCAAACTACATGATGTTTATGACTAACATCTGTTATAGGAATCAAACTACATGATGTTTATGACTAACATCTGTTATAGGAATTAAACTACATGATGTTCATGACTAACATCTGTTATAGGAATCAAACTACATGATGTTTATGACTAACATCTGTTATAGGAATCAAACTACATGATGTTTATGACTAACATCTGTTATGGGAATCAAACTGATGATGTTTATGACTAACATCTGTTATAGGAATCAAACTACATGATGTTTATGACTAACATCTGTTATAGGAATCAAACTACATGATGTTTATGACTAACATCTGTTATAGGAATCAAACTACATGATGTTTATGACTAACATCTGTTATAGGAATTAAACTATGATGTTTATGACTAACATCTGTTATGGGAATCAAACTACATGATGTTTATGACTAACATCTGTTATAGGAATTAAACTACATGATGTTTATGATGTTTATGACTAACATCTTTATAGAAACAAACTACATGATGTTTATGACTAACATCTTTTATAGGAATGTTATAGTTATAGAATCAAACTACATGATGTTTATGACTAACATCTGTTATAGGAATCAAACTACATGATGTTTATGACTAACATCTGTTATAGGAATCAAACTACATGATGTTTATGACTAACATCTGTTATAGGAATCAAACTACATGATGTTTATGACTAACATCTGTTATAGGAATCAAACTATGTTTATGACATGATGTTTATGACTAACATCTGTTATGGGAATCAAACTAATGATGTTTATGACTAACATCTGTTATAGGAATCAAACTACATGATGTTTATGACTAACATCTGTTATAGGAATCAAACTACATGATGTTTATGACTAACATATGTTATAGGAATCAAACTACATGATGTTTATGACTAACACAGTGTAATCATATGGGCCTATAGACTTCAGACACATACTGTACTGTGCTTCATGTTGGATTTTCCACACTACACCAAACATGGACATCCAGAAAGACACTTGATATCTCTGTCCCACCATGTTTGTCACGTTTGTGCATGTGTGTTTGTGTGTTTGTGTGTGTGTGTAAGAGATAGACAGAGAGAGAAAGAGAGAGAGAGGGAGAAAAAGAGAGACATAGAGACAGAGAGAGAGAAAGAGAGACAGAGAGATAGAGCGACAGAGAGACAGACAGAAAAAGATAGAGAGACAGAAAACAGACAGAGACAGAGATAGAAAACAGAGAGAGATAGACAGAGAGACAGAAAACAGAGAGATGGCACCCACACACTTCAGCTGTGGTTCCTCTCAGCTGTGGTTCTCTCTCTCTCTCTCTCTCTCTCTCTCTCTCTCTCTCTCTCTCTCTCTCTCTCTCTCTCTCTCTCTCTCTCTCTCTCTCTCTCTCTCTCTCTCTCTCTCTCTCTCTCTCTCTCTCTCTCCCTCCCTCCTCTCTCCCTCCCTCTCTCCTCTCTCTCTCTCTCTCTCTCTCTCTCTCTCTCTCTCTCTCTCTCTCTCTCTCTCTCTCTCTCTCTCTCTCTCTCTCTCTCTCTCTCTCTCTCCCTCTCTCTCTCCTCTCTTCACTGGGCTTCTCTCCACTGCTTTCCCTCCCTCAGCTTTTCCAGTCAAACCAGAGACAACCCAACAACTCCTACTATCACAGTCTATTCCATCATATGATCTCATCTGTCTGTGTTCCCGTCTGTCACTCTCTGATTACTTCCCCATAGTGCTAATTCATCTGGGATATCCTCCAACACTAGGCCAGACCCCCTGCTCTCCCCTGGACAGACCCCCTGCTCTCCCCTGGACAGACCCCCTGCTCTCCCCTGGCCAGAACCCCTGCTCTCCCCTGGACAGACCCCTGCTCTCCCCTGGACAGACCCCCTGCTCTCCCCTGGACAGACCCCCTGCTCTCCCCTGGACAGACCCCTGCTCTCCCTGGACAGACCCCTGCTCTCCCCTGGACAGACTCCCTGCTCTCCCCTGGCCAGACCCCCTGCTCTCCCCTGGACAGACCCCTGCTCTCCCCTGGACAGACCCCCTGCTCTCCCCTGGACAGACCCCCTGCTCTCCCCTGGCCAGACCCCCTGCTCTCCCTGGCCAGATCCCCTGCTCTCCCCTGGACAGACTCCCTGCTCTCCCCTGGACAGACCCCCTGCTCTCCCTGGCCAGACCCCTGCTCTCCCCTGGACAGACTCCCTGCTCTCCCTGGACAGACCCCCTGCTCTCCCTGGACAGACCCCCTGCTCTCCCTGGACAGACCCCTGCTCTCCCCTGGACAGACTCCCTGCTCTCCCCTGGCCAGACCCCTGCTCTCCCCTGGCCAGACCCCCTGCTCTCCCCTGGACAGACCCCTGCTCTCCCCTGGACAGACCCCCTGCTCTCCCCTGGCCAGACCCCCTGCTCTCCCCTGGACAGACCCCTGCTCTCCCCTGGACAGACCCCCTGCTCTCCCCTGGACAGACCCCTGCTCTCCCCTGGACAGACCCCTGCTCTCCCCTGGACAGACCCCCTGCTCTCCCCTGGACAGACCCCCTGCTCTCCCCTGGCCAGACCCCTGCTCTCCCCTGGCCAGATCCCCTGCTCTCCCCTGGCCAGACTCCCTGCTCCCCCTGGCCAGACCCCTGCTCTCCCCTGGACAGACCCCCTGCTCTCCCCTGGCCAGACCCCCTGCTCTCCCCTGGCCAGATCCTCTGCTCTCCCCTGGCCAGACTCCCTGCTCTCCCCTGGCCAGACTCCCTGCTCTCCCCTGGCCAGACCCCCTGCTCTCCCCTGGCCAGACCCCCTGCTCTCCCCTGGACAGACTCCCTGCTCTCCCCTGGCCAGATCCCCTGCTCTCCCCTGGACAGACCCCCTGCTCTCCCCTGGCCAGACCCCCTGCTCTCCCCTGGACAGACCCCCTGCTCTCCCCTGGCCAGACTCCCTGCTCTCCCCTGGCCAGATCCCCTGCTCTCCCCTGGACAGACCCCCTGCTCTCCCCTGACCAGACTCCCTGCTCTCCCTGGCCAGACCCCTGCTCTCCCCTGACCAGACTCCCTGCTCTCCCCTGGCCAGACTCCCTGCTCCCCTGGACAGATCCCCTGCTCTCCTCTGGCCAGACTCCCTGCTCTCCCTGACCAGACTCCCTGCTCTCCCCTGGCCAGACTCCCTGCTCCCCTGGACAGACCCCTGCTCTCCCTGGCCAGACTCCCTGCTCTTCCCTGGCCAGATCCCCTGCTCTCCCTGGCCAGACTCCCTGCTCCCCTGGCCAGACTCCCTGCTCTCCCCTGGCCAGATCCCCTGCTCTCCCTGGACAGACCCCCTGCTCTCCCCTGACCAGACTCCCTGCTCTCCCTGGCCAGACCCCCTGCTCTCCCTGACCATACTCCCTGCTCTCCCCTGGCCAGACTCCATGCTCCCCCTGGACAGATCCCCTGCTCTCCTCTGGACAGACTCCCTGCTCTCCCTGGACAGACTCCCTGCTCTCCCCTGGCCAGATCCCCTGCTCTCCCCTGGACAGACCCCCTGCTCTCCCCTGGCAGACCCCCTGCTCTCCCTGGACAGACCCCCTCTCCCCTGGCCAGACTCCCTGCTCTCCCCTGGCCAGATCCCCTGCTCTCCCTGGACAGACCCCCTGCTCTCCCCTGACCAGACTCCCTGCTCTCCCTGGCCAGACCCCTGCTCTCCCTGGACCAGACTCCCTGCTCTCCCCTGGCCAGACTCCCTGCTCTCCCCTGGCCAGATCCCCTGCTCTCCCCTGGACAGACCCCCTGCTCTCCCTGGACAGACTCCCTGCTCTCCCTGGCCATATCCCCTGCTCTCCCTGGACAGACCCCTGCTCTCCCCTGCACAGACCCCTGCTCTCCCCTGGACAGACCCCCTGCTCTCCCCTGGCCAGACCCCTGCTCTCCCCTGGCCAGATCCCCTGCTCTCCCCTGGACCAGACCCCCTGCTCTCCCCTGACCAGACTCCCTGCTCTCCCCTGGCCAGACCCCTGCTCTCCCCTGACCATACTCCCTGCTCTCCCCTGGCCAGACTCCCTGCTCCCCTGGACAGATCCCCTGCTCTCCTCTGGCCAGACTCCCTGCTCTCCTCTGGCCAGACTCCCTGCTCTTCCCTGGACAGACTCCCCTGCTCTCCCTGGCCAGACTCCCTGCTCTCCCCTGGCCGGATCCCCTGCTCTCCCTGGACAGACCCCTGCTCTTCCCTGACCAGACTCCCTGCTCTCCCCTGGCAGACCCCCTGCTCTCCCTGGATAGACTCCCTGCTCTCCCTGGCCAGACTCCCCTGCTCCCTGGACAGATCCCCTGCTCTCCTCTGGCCAGACTCCCTGCTCTCCTCTGGCCAGACTCCCTGCTCTTCCCTGGACAGACCCCCTGCTCTCCCCTGGACAGACCCCCTGCTCTCCCCTGGACAGACCCCTGCTCTTCCCTGGCCAGACTCCTCTGCTCTCCCTGGCCAGACTCCTCTGCTCTCCTCTGGCCAGACTCCTCTGCTCTCCCTGGCCAGACTCCCTGCTCTTCCCTGGACAGACCCCCTGCTCTTCCCTGGACAGATCCCCTGCTCTTCCCTGGCCAGACCCCTGCTCTTCCCTGGCCAGACCCCCTGCTCTCCCCTGGCCAGACCCCTCTGCTCTTCCCTGGCCAGACTCCTCTGCTCTTCCCTGGCCAGACTCCTCTGCTCTTCCCTGGCCAGACTCCTCTGCTCTTCCCTGGCCAGGCGGATGCTGCAGCCTGTCTTTGATAGGTCTGCTTGGTGAATGGAGGAAACAGAGCTACAGGTTCTGAGGTATCAACTATCCAGAGTCTCTGCTTTCTCCAGATCCTGGATGTGGGAGGCTTCTCTACTACCAGTCCACTGTGATGCTCCGTTATGCTTCTTCAGTCTAACACCTGATGCATGAGATCAGTACAGAACAGTAGGCACGACTCCATCTTCTGTTGTCGTTACTGACATCATCTACATTCATATCCCTGCAGGCCCTGTATCCACAAATCGCTCCCTCTGACTTTCAATAAGCATGTTTGACCTTTAAACTCTCCGTCTGTTCCACAGGCTCACATACCCATGTACAAACACATACGCATCACCAAAAGTTACATCCACAATGTGTTACATAACATTTCAATTTCAGACTTTGGTGTCTGTCCGGAAAGTCTTGTTTCACACAGCTGGCTGGGGTCAAAGGTCAATAGAACAGCCCATAGGTGACCGCAGTGGGTTGTCTCATGCTCCATCTGCTCCATTACTTCCACCTTGCTGACTGTGCTTGCTCCTCTCCACCAGTCCCCCTTCAATGTCTCCTTAGAGACACTGAATCCCCTGTATGGCCATTCAAGCTGCATGTTGTCTGCACAAGTAATCAGTAGTAGACTAGCCCCATTAAACACTCCAGCAGCAGTTCATATGGCAGCAGCCTCACTGACTGTGTTAACAGTGAGCCCCAGTGACATTCATAACGTATTTTACTGAGAAGGCTTTTAAGATTCAAAAGCATGGTATCTTGAGGTTTAGGAGCCGACAGGGGGTGGTTAGGCTGAGACACTGGGCGATCCCAAATGGCACCCTATTCCCTATAAATGCACTACTTTTGACCGGAGCCCTATGGGAGAGTCTATTTGCTGTGTGCCCTGGTCAAAAGTAGTGCACTACATAGGGAATAGGGGGCCATTTGGGATGCAGTCACTGAAGTCTGATTGGACAGTGGGGTCTGTGATTCAAAACAGAGCAGACAGAGCTTTGCCCCTGTGTGGGGGTCCTGGGTATTTACAACTGGAGCTGGCCTGAGCTGAACTGGGAACCATGATGGCTTCTCTGGGATCGTATCCTAACCTAGCAGAGACCAGAGAAGCAGAGAATAACTACAACCAAGCTCTATACAAGCTCTGTCCACAACACAATACCTGCTTTCAGCTGGGCAGGAAATACCTTCACATACACTGACACACAGTTGTTTTTCTCAGCAGACTGTGTCTCTGTAAAGTCTCAGCAGACCATGTCACTGTAAAGTCTCAGCAGACTGTGTCTCTGTAAAGTCTCAGCAGACCATGTCTCTGTAAAGTCTCAGCAGACCAGTGTCTCTGTAAAGTCTCAGCAGACCATGTCACTGTAAAGTCTCAGCAGACCGTGTCTCTGTAAAGTCTCAGCAGACCATGTCTCTGTAAAGTCTCAGCAGACCGTGTCTCTGTAAAGTCTCAGCAGACCATGTCACTGTAAAGTCTCAGCAGACCGTGTCTCTGTAAAGTCTCAGCAGACCGTGTCTCTGTAGAGTCTCAGCAGACTGTGTCACTGTAAAGTCTCAGCAGACCGTGTCTCTGTAAAGTCTCAGCAGACCATGTCTCTGTAAAGTCTCAGCAGACTGTGTCTCTGTAAAGTCTCAGCAGACTGTGTCTCTGTAAAGTCTCAGCAGACTGTGTCTCTGTAAAGTCTGAGCAGACTGTGTCACTGTAAAGTCTCAGCAGACCGTGTCTCTGTAAAGTCTCAGCAGACCGTGTCTCTGTAAATTCTCAGCAGACTGTGTCTCTGTAAAGTCTCAGCAGACCGTGTCTCTGTAAAGTCTCAGCAGACCGTGTCTCTGTAAAGTCTCAGCAGACCGTGATCAGCAGACTGTCTCTGTAAAGTCTCAGCAGACTGTGTCTCTGTAAAGTCTCAGCAGACCGTGTCTCTGTAAAGTCTCAGCAGACCGTGTCTCGGTAAAGTCTCAGCTCAGACCGTGTCTCTGTAAAGTCTCAGCAGACCGTGTCTCTGTAAAGTCTCAGCAGACCATGTC
This sequence comes from Oncorhynchus keta, assembly GCF_023373465.1. NCBI lineage: Eukaryota > Metazoa > Chordata > Actinopteri > Salmoniformes > Salmonidae > Oncorhynchus > Oncorhynchus keta. The sequence continues at coordinate 130,631 of NW_026277175.1, read as the reverse complement.
TCTGTAAAGTCTCAGCAGACTGTGTCTCTGTAAAGTCTCAGCAGACTGTGTCTCTGTAAAGTCTCAGCAGACTGTGTCTCTGTAAAGTCTCAGCAGACCGTGTCTCTGTAAAGTCTCAGCAGACTGTGTCTCTGTAAAGTCTCAGCAGACCGTGTCTCTGTAAAGTCTCAGCAGACTGTGTCTCTGTAAAGTCTCAGCAGACCGTGTCTCTGTAAAGTCTCAGCAGACTGTGTCTCTGTAAAGTCTCAGCAGACTGTGTCTCTGTAAAGTCTCAGCAGACCGTGTCTCTGTAAAGTCTCAGCAGACCATGTCTCTATAAAGTCTCAGCAGACTGTGTCTCTGTAAAGTCTCAGCAGACTGTGTCACTGTAAAGTCTCAGCAGACTGTGTCTCTGTAAAGTCTCAGCAGACTGTGTCTCTGTAAAGTCTCAGCAGACTGTGTCACTGTAGAGTCTCAGCAGACTGTGTCACTGTAGAGTCTCAGCAGACCGTGTCTCTGTAAAGTCTCAGCAGACCGTGTCACTGTAGAGTCTCAGCAGACCGTGTCTCTGTAAAGTCTCAGCAGACCGTGTCTCTGTAAAGTCTCAGCAGACTGTGTCTCTGTAAAGTCTCAGCAGACTGTGTCTCTGTAAAGTCTCAGCAGACCATGTCTCTGTAAAGTCTCAGCAGACCGTGTCTCTGTAAAGTCTCAGCAGACCGTGTCTCTGTAAAGTCTCAGCAGACCATGTCTCTGTAAAGTCTCAGCAGACTGTGTCTCTGTAAAGTCTCAGCAGACTGTGTCACTGTAAAGTCTCAGCAGACTGTGTCACTGTAAAGTCTCAGCAGACCGTGTCTCTGTAAAGTCTCAGCAGACTGTGTCTCTGTAGAGTCTCAGCAGACTGTGTCACTGTAGAAAGTCTCAGCAGACCGTGTCTCTGTAAAGTCTCAGCAGACCGTGTCTCTGTAAAGTCTCAGCAGACTGTGTCACTGTAAAGTCTCAGCAGACTGTGTCACTGTAAAGTCTCAGCAGACCGTGTCTCTGTAAAGTCTCAGCAGACCGTGTCTCTGTAAAGTCTCAGCAGACGTAAAGTCTCAGCAGACCATGTCTCTGTAAAGTCTCAGCAGACTGTGTCACTGTAAAGTCTCAGCAGACTGTGTCACTGTAAAGTCTCAGCAGACCGTGTCTCTGTAAAGTCTCAGCAGACCGTGTCTCTGTAAAGTCTCAGCAGACTGTGTCTCTGTAAAGTCTCAGCAGACTGTGTCTCTGTAAAGTCTCAGCAGACTGTGTCACTGTAAAGTCTCAGCAGACCGTGTCTCTGTAAAGTCTCAGCAGACCGTGTCACTGTAAAGTCTCAGCAGACCGTGTCTCTGTAAAGTCTCAGCAGACCGTGTCTCTGTAAAGTCTCAGCAGACCGTGTCTCTGTAAAGTCTCAGCAGACGTGTCACTGTAAAGTCTCAGCAGACCGTGTCTGTGTAGAGACCATGTCTCAAACAGACACATACTGTACCAGCTCAAGGGAGGGCCAGCTTGTTTCTCTAGACACCTCTCTTGATTTGGGTGATGAGAGATCTGGATGTTTCCATTGAGTGTCATTGTTGTCTGTGGGTCTGTTGCCATAGTTTGAGTTCTGGGCTGGGCTATTCCACAACATGTCCTTCCAAGATCTGTGTGTTCAGAAGCTGTAATTTTGGTTTTGGAATAATCACAGGGTATCTCAGAAAAAAGCTCCTATATATATGTGTGTTCCAGTGTGTTTCTGACCAAAGTGGGAGGAAAACATGGTGAAATATGTTGTGAATGCTCACATTAAAACAGAATTAAACTATTCAAGATGCCGTCATTATCCATGAAGGAAACAACACTAACTGCTTTTCAGCCATTCATACGACTAACGTCTCACTGGTTGAAAATAAAACAAAAACAGGCCACTTTGTCTTATTATTATTATTATTTAAAAAGTATTTTTACCATCTACAGTCTCAATATCATTGGTCTTTTAAACCCATGAGTGTTCCCCTCCACATCATATTTAATAACAGTCTACATTTGTAGAGGGACAGTGTGATTAGCACCAAAATCCACGTAGTCACTACATCATTAACATCAGAGCCATGTCATACACTGTATATCCAGCAGTATGTGGACAAATGAGTGGACTTTGCTGTTTCAACCACAGGTGTATAAAATCCAGCACACAGACATGCAATCTGCATAGACAAACATTGGCAGTAGAATGGCCTTAATGAAGAGCTCAGTGACTTTCAACCTGGCACAGTCATAGGATGCCACCCGTCCATCAAGTCAGTTCGTCAAATTTCTGCCCTGCTAGAGCTGCCCCGTTAACTGTTAGTGCTGTTATTGTGAAGTGGAAACGTCTAGGAGCAACAATGGTTCAGCCGCAAAGTGGTAGGCCACACAAGCGTAGTGCTTAAAATGAGTCTGTACTCGGTTGCAGCACTCAGTACCAAGTTCCAAACGGCCTCTGGAAGCAACGTCAGCACTAGAACTGTTTGTCGGGAGCTTCATGAAATGGGTTTTCATCGCTCAGCATCTGGCAGTCCGACAGACAAATCTGCATTTGGTGGATGCCAGGAGAATGCTACCTGCCCCCAATGCATAGTGCCAACTGTAAAGTTTGGTGGAGGAGGAATTGGGTTAGGCCCCTTAGTTCCAGTGAAGTGAAATCTTAACGCTTCAGCATACAGTGACATTCTAGACAGTTCTGTGCTTCCAACATTGTGGCAACAGTTTGGGGAAGGATCTTTCCTGTTTCAGCATGACAATGCCCCTGTGCACAAAGCGAGGTTAATACATCATTTTTTGTTGAGATCCTTGACTGGTCTGCACAGAGCCTAATGCACCTTTTTTTGGCTGAATGGAAGCAAGTGCCCGACTTCACTAATGCTTTTGTGGCTGAATGTTCCCCCGCAACATCTAGTGGAAAGCCTTCCCAGAAGAGTGGGGGCTGTTATAGCAGCAAAAGGGGGGACCAACTCAATATTAATGCCCTTGATTTTGGAATGAGGTTTGACAAGCAGGTGTCCACATACTTTTGGTCAGAAATGTCCTAATAGAACTTCTCATAGGAATATAAAGTGACATTCCTCTTCGAGGTTTGGTACACTCATCTATTAGATGTGAAGCGTGGCTCTTCTATAGGTTTAGCAGTTGTGTGTGTAGCTAGAGAGGAAATGGCCTATGTCTTGGAAGCTCCACACCCACGGGGAGCGTCCTGGAGGAAGTGGCTGCTTTGGCATGACTGTGGCTGGGATGAAACCAGAGGTAACACTGGGCCCCCCGGATGAGGAATGATTTCTTATATATCCATGTAAACGTCAGCCTTTTTTTCTGTTTCGTCATCCTCTCTGTAGGGATAGATCCTCTCTGTAGGGATAGAGCCTCTCTGTAGGGATAGAGCCTCTCTGTAGGGATAGAGCCTCTCTGTAGGGATAGAGCCTCTCTGTAGGGATAGAGCCTCTCTGTAGGGATAGATCCTCTCTGTAGGGATAGAGCCTCTCTGTAGGGATAGAGCTTCTCTGTAGGGATAGAGCCTCTCTGTAGGGATAGATCCTCTCTGTAGGGATAGAGCCTCTCTGTAGGGATAGAGCCTCTCTGTAGGGATAGAGCCTCTCTGTAGGGATAGAGCTTCTCTGTAGGGATAGAGCCTCTCTGTAGGGGTAGAGCCTCTCTGTAGGGATAGAGCCTCTGTAGGGATAGAGCCTCTCTGTAGGGATAGAGCCTCTCTGTAGGGATAGAGCCTCTCTGTAGGGATAGAGCCTCTCTGTGGGGATAGAGCCTCTCTGTAGGGATAGAGCCTCTGTAGGGATAGAGCCTCTCTGTAGGGATAGAGCCTCTCTGTAGGGGTAGAGCCTCTGTAGGGATAGAGCCTCTCTGTAGGGATAGAGCCTCTCTGTAGGGGTAGAGCCTCTCTGTAGGGATAGAGCCTCTCTGTAGGGATAGAGCCTCTCTGTAGGGATAGAGCCTCTCTGTAGGGATAGAGCCTCTCTGTAGGGATAGAGCCTCTCTGTAGGGATCCAGACTCTGGTTCCTGGGCTTCTGGCAAACAGACTGTGGTAATTGCTTCCATCTGTCTTCAGCAGACATGGTATCCAGCAATGGGACAATTATTCTACACGGATCACCCCACTGAAAGCTTTTCCTTCTATCTGTAGTGATCGCTCTTTCTTTCTTTCTCTCTCGCTCCCTAGTGTTCTCTCTCTCTTTCTTTGTTTATTTGTTTCTCTCTCTCTCTCTCTCTCTCTCTCTCTCTCTCTCTCTCTCTCTCTCTCTCTCTCTCTCTCTCTCTCTCTCTCTCTCTCTGGTATCACAATGTTCTCTGTTTGTTTTGTTTCTCACTAGCTCTCTCTGTTTGTTTCTCTCTAGCTCTCTCTATCTCTAGTGTTCTCTCTCTCTCTCTCTAGTGTTCTCTCTCTCTCTCTCTCTCTCTCTCTAGTGTTCTCTCTCTCTTTCTAGTGTTCTCTCTCTCTAGTGTTCTCTCTCTCTCTCTCTCTAGTGTTCTCTCTCTCTCTCTCTAGTGTTCTATCTCTCTCTCTCTCTAGTGTTCTCTCTCTCTCTCTCTCTCTCTCTCTCCCCCTCTAGTGTTCTCTCTCTCTCTCTCCCCCTCTCTAGTGTTCTCTCTCTCTCTCTCTCCCCTCTCTAGTGTTCTCTCTCTCTCTCTCTCTCTCTCTCCCCTCTCTAGTGTTCTCTCTCTCTCTAGTGGTCTCTCTCTCTCTCTCTCTAGTGTTCTCTCTCTCTCTCTCTCTCTAGTGTTCTCTCTCTCTCTCTAGTGTTCTCTCTCTCTCTCTCTCTAGTGTTCTCTCTCTCTCTCTCTCTCTCTCTAGTGTTCTCTCTCTCTCTCTAGTGTTCTCTCTCTCTCTCTCTCTAGTGTTCTCTCTCTCTTTGTTTGTTTCTCTCTAGCTCTCTCTCTCTAGTGTTCTCTCTCTCTCTCTAGTGTTCTCTCTCTCTCTCTCTCTCTCTTCTCCCCTCTCTAGTGTTCTCTCTCTCTCTCTCTCTCCCCTCTAGTGTTCTCTCTCTCTCTCTCTCTCTCCCTCTCTTAGTGTTCTCTCTCTCTCTCTCCCCCCCTCTAGTGTTCTCTCTCTCTCTCTCTCCCTCTAGTGTTCTCTCTCTCTCTCTCTCTCTCTCTCTCTCTCTCTCTCTCTCTCTCTCTGTCTCTCTCTCTCTCCCCCTCTAGTGTTCTCTCTCTCTCTCTCTCTCTCCCTCTCTAGTGTTCTCTCTCTCTCCCCTCTCAAGTGTTCTCTCTCTCTCTCTCTCTGTTCTCTCTCTCTCTCTCTCTCTAGTGTTCTCTCTCTCTCTCTCCCCCTCTCTAGTGTCTCTCTCTCTCTCTCCCTAGTGTTCTCTCTTTCTCTCTCTCCCTCTCTAGTGTTCTCTCTCTCTCTCTCTCTGTCCCCTCTCTCTAGTGTTCTCTCTCTCTCTCTCTCTCTCCCTCTCTAGTGTTCTCTCTCTCTCTCTCTCCCCTCTCTAGTGTTCTCTCTCTCTCTCTCCCCCTCTCTAGTGTTCTCTCTCTCTCTCTCTCCCCCTCTAGTGTTCTCTCTCTCTCTCTCTCTCTCTCTCTCTCTCTCTCTCTCTCTCTCTCTCTCTCTCCCCCTCTAGTGTTCTCTCTCTCTCTCCCCTCTCTCCCCTCTCTAGTGTTCTCTCTCTCTCCCCCTCTCAGTGTTCTCTCTCTCTCTCTCTCTCTCTCTCTCTCTCTGTCTCTCTCTCTCTCTCCCCTCTCTCTCTCTCTCTCTTCTCTCTCCCTCTCTAGTGTTCTCTCTCTCTCTCTCCCCCTCTCTAGTGCTCTCCCTCTCTCTCTCCCCTTCTAGTGTTCTCTCTTTCTCTCTCCCCTCTCTAGTGTTCTCTCTCTCTCTCTCTCTCTCTCTCTCTCTCTCTCTCTGTTCTCTCTCTCTCTCTCTCTCTCTAGTCTCTCTCTCTCTCTCTCTCTCTCTCTCACTAATGTTCTCTGTTTGTTTGTTTCTCTAGCTCTCTCTGTTTGTTTGTTTCTCTCTAGCTCTCTCTATCTCTAGTGTTCTCTCTCTCTCTCTCTAGTGTTCTCTCTCTCTCTCTCTCTCTCTAGTGTTCTCTCTCTCTCTCTCTGTTCTCTCTCTCTCTTTCTAGTGTTCTCTCTCTCTAGTGTTCTCTCTCCCTCTCTCTAGTGTTCTCTCTCTCTCTCTAGTGTTCTCTCCTCTCTCTAGTGTTCTCTCTCTCTCTCTCTCTCTCTCCCTTCTCTCTCTCTAGTGTTCTCTCTCTCTCTCTCCCCTCTCTAGTGTTCTCTCTCTCTCTCTCCCCCTCTCTAGTGTTCTCTCTCTCTCTCTCTCTCTCCTCTCTAGTGTTCTCTCTCTCTAGTGGTCTCTCTCTCTCTCTCCCTCTCTAGTGTTCTCTCTCTCTCTCTCTCTCTAGTGTTCTCTCTCTCTCTAGTGTTCTCTCTCTCTCTCTCTCTAGTGTTCTCTCTCTCTCTCTCTCTCTAGTGTTCTCTCTCTGTTTGTTTGTTTCTCTCTAGCTCTCTCTCTCCCCTCTCTCTAGTGTTCTCTCTCTCTCTCTCTCCCCTCTCTAGTGTTCTCTCTCTCTCTCTCCCCTCTAGTGTTCTCTCTCTCTCTCTCTCTCTCTCTCTTCTCTCTCTCTCTCTCTCTCTCCCCCCTAGTGTTCTCTCTCTCTCTCTCTCTCTCCCCCTCTCTAGTGTTCTCTCTCTCTCCCTCTCAAGTGTTCTCTCTCTCTCTCTCTCTCTCTCTCTCTCTCTTCTCTCTCTCTCCCCTCTCTAGTGTTCTCTCTCTCTCTCCCTCTCTAGTGTTCTCTCTCTCTCTCTCTCTCTCTCCCCTCTCTAGTGTTCTCTCTCTCTCTAGTGGTCTCTCTCTCTCTCTCTCTCTAGTGTTCTCTCTCTCTCTCTCTCTCCTCTCTCTCTCTAGTGTTCTCTCTCTCTCTCTCTCTAGTGTTCTCTCTCTCTCTCTCTAGTGTTCTCTCTCTGTTTGTTTGTTTCTCTCTAGCTCTCTCTCTCTCTAGTGTTCTCTCTCTCTCTAGTGTTCTCTCTCTCTTTGTTTGTTTCTCTCTCTCTCTCTCTCTCTCTAGTGTTCTCTCTCTCTCTCTCTAGTGTTCTCTCTCTCTCTCTCTCTCTCTCTCTCTCTCTCTCCCCCTCTAGTGTTCTCTCTCTCTCTCTCTCTCCCCCTCTCTAGTGTTCTTCTCTCTCTCTCTCTCTCTAGTGTTCTCTCTCTCTCTCCCCCTCTCTAGTGTCTCCCTCTCTCTCTCTCCTTCTAGTGTTCTCTCTCTCTCTCCCCCTCTCTAGTGTTCTCTCTCTCTCTCTCTCTCTCTCTCTCTCTCTCTCTCTCTCTCTCTCTCTCTCTCTCCCCTCTCTAGTGTTCTCTCTCTCTCTCTCTCTCTCTCTAGTGTTCTCTCTCTGTTTGTTTGTTTCTCTCTCTAGTGTTCTCTCTCTCTCTCTAGTGTTCTCTCTCTCTCTCTCTTCTAGTGTTCTCTCTCTCTCTCTAGTGTTCTCTCTCTCTCTCTCTCTCTCTCTGTTCTCTCTCTCTCTCTGTTTTCTCTCTCTCTCTCTCTAGTGTTCTCTCTCTAGTGTCTCTCTCTCTAGTCTCTCTGTTTCTCTCTCTCTCTCTAGTGTTCTCTCTCTCTCTTTCTAGTGTTCTCTCTCTCTCTCTCTAGTGTTCTCTCTCTCTAGTCTTCTCTCTCTCTCTCTCTCTCTCTCTCTCTCTCCCTCTCTAGTGTTCTCTCTCTCTCTCTCCCCCTCTCTTTGTTTCTCTCTCTCTCTCTCTCTCTAGTGTTCTCTCTCTCTCTCTCTCTCTCTCTCTCTCTAGTGTTCTCTCTCTCTCTCTAGTGTTCTCTCTCTCTCTCTCTCTCTCTAGTGTTCTCTCTCTCTCTCTCTAGTGTTCTCTCTCTCTCTAGTGTTCTCTCTCTCTCTAGTGTTCTCTCTCTCTCTAGTGTTCTCTCTCTGTTTGTTTGTTTCTCTCTAGCTCTCTCTCTCTAGTGTTCTCTCTCTCTCTAGTGTTCTCTCTCTCTCTCTCTCCCCTCTCTAGTGTTCTCTCTCTCTCTCTCCCCCTCTAGTGTTCTCTCTCTCTCTCTCTCTCTCTCTCTCTCTGTCTCTCTCTCTTCTCTCTCTGACCCCCCTCTCTAGTGTTCTCTCTCTCTCTCTCTCTCTCTCTCAGTGTTCTCTCTCTCTCTCTCTCTCTCTCTCTCTCTCTCTCTAGTCTCTCTCTCTCTCCCCTCTCTAGTGTTCTCTCTCTCCCCTCTCTAGTGTTCTCTCTCTCTCTCTCTCTCTCTCCCTCTCTAGTGTTCTCTCTCTCTCTAGTGTTCACTCTGTTTCTTTGTCTCTCTAGTGTTCTCTCTCTCTTCTCTCTAGTTATTTTGTTCTCTCTCTCTCTCTAGTGTTCTCTCTCTCTCTCTTCTAGTGTTCTCTCTCTCTCTCTCTAGTGTTCTCTCTCTGTTTGTTTGTTTCTCTCTATCTCTCTCTCTAGTGTTCTCTCTCTCTCTAGTGTTCTCTCTCTCTCTCTCTCTCTCCCTCTCTAGTGTTCTCTCTCTCTCTCTCCCCTCTAGTGTTCTCTTCTCTCTCTCTCTCTAGTGTTCTCTCTCTCTGTTGCTCTCTTCTCCCTGAAAACCATCTAGTGTTCTCTCTCTCTCTCTCCCCCCCCCTCTAGTGTTCTCTCTCTCTCCATCTGTGTTCTCTCTCTCTCCTCCCCCTCTCTAGTGGTCTCTCTCTCTTTCTAGTGTTCTGTCTATCTCTCTCCCCCTCTCTAGTGTTCTCTCTCTCTCTCTAGTAATCTCCTAGTAGTTGTCTCTCTCTCTCTCTCTCTTCTCTCTCTCTCTCTCTCTCTCTCTCTCTCTCTCCCTCTAATGTTCTCTGTTTGTTTGTTTCTCACTAGCTCTCTCTGTTTGTTTGTTTCTCTCTAGCTCTCTCTATCTCTAGTGTTCTCTCTCTCTCTCTCTCTAGTGTTCTCTCTCTCTCTCCCTCTCTCTAGTGTTCTCTCTCTCTCTCTAGTGTTCTCTCTCTCTCTCTCTTTCTAGTGTTCTCTCTCTCTAGTGTTCTCTCTATCTCTCTCTCTAGTGTTCTCTCTCTCTCTAGTGTTCTCTCTCTCTCTCTAGTGTTCTCTCTCTCTCTCTTTCTCTCTCTCCCCCCTCTAGTGTTCTCTCTAGTCTCTCTCCCCCTCTCTAGTGTTCTCTCTCTCTCTCTCCCCCTCTCTAGTGTTCTCTTCTCTCTCTCTAGTGTTCTCTCTCTCTCTCTAGTGGTCTCTCTCAATCTCTCTCTAGTGTTCTCTCTCTCTCTCTCTTCTAAATGTTCTCTCTCTAGTGTTCTCTCTCTATGTCTCTCTAGTGTTCTCTCTCTCTCTCTCTCTCTAGTGTTCTCTCTCTGTCTCTCTAGCTCTCTCTCTCTAGTGTTCTCTCTCTCTCTCTCCCCTCATCTGTTCTCTCTCTCTCTCTCTCTCTAGTGTTCTCTCTCTCTCTCCCCCCTCTAGTGTTCTCTCTCTCTCTCTCTGCTCTCTCTCTCTCTCTCTCTCTCCCCCTCTCTAGTGTTCTCTCTCTCTCTCTCTCTCCCCCTCTCTAGTGTTCTCTCTCTCTCTCTCAAGTGTTCTCTCTCTGTCTCTCTCTCTCTCTCTCTCTCCCTCTAGTGTTCTCTCTCTCTCTCTCCCCCCTCCCTAGTGTCTCTCTCTCTCTCCTCTAGTGTTCTCTCTCTCCCCCTCTCTAGTGTTCTCTCTCTCTCTCTCTCTGGTCTCTAGTGTTCTCCTCTCTCTCTCCCCTCTCTCTCTCTCTCTCTCTCTCTCTCTCTCTCTCTCCTCCCCCCTCTAGTGTTCTCTCTCTCTCTCTCTCTCTCTCCAGAAACTCTAAATGTTCTCTCTCTCTCTACTCTCTAGTGTTCTCTCTCTCTCCTCTCTCTCTCTCAAAGTGCTCTCTCTCTCTCTCCCCTGTGTTCTCTCTGTCTCTCTCCCCTCTCAGTGTCTCTCTCTCTCTCTCTCTACCCCCTCTCTAGTGTTCTCTCTCTCTCTCTCCCCCTCTCTAGTGTTCTCTCTCCTGGTCTCTCTCAGTGTTCTCTCTCTCTCAAAGGCTCTCTCCTGTGTTCTCTCTCTCTCTCTCTCCCCCTCTCTAGTGTTCTCTCTCTCTCTCCTCTCTAGTGTTCTAACTCTCATAGTGTTCTCTCTCTCTCCCCCTCTCTAGTGTTCTCTCTCTCAAAGTGTTCTCTCTCTCTCTGGTACTAACTGTTCTCATAACTGTGTTCTCTCTCTCAGAATCTCCCCTCTCTAGGTTCTCTCTCTCTCTCCCCCTCTAGTGTTCTCTCATACTACTGTCAAAGTGTTCTCTCCTCTCTCTGTCAGTGTTCTCTCTCTCTCTCTCTCTCCTCAAAGTGTTCTCTCTCCTGGTACTAACTGTCATCTCTCTCTAGTGTTCTCTCAGAATCTAGTGTTCTCTCTCCTGTGTACTAACTGTCATACCTGCTGCAGAATCTAGTGTTCTCTCTCCTGGTACTAGTCATCCCTCTCTCTCAGAATCAAAGTGTTCTCTCTCTGTCCTCCAGTTACTCTCTGTCATACCTCTCTAGAATCAAAGGCTCTTTCCTGGTACTCATCTTCTCTCTCTCTCTGTCATACCTCTCTGCAGAATCAAAGGATCTCTCCTGTGTTCTCTCTGATACCTGCTGCAGAATCAAAGTGTTCTCTCTCCTGGTTCTCTCTCTCATACCTCCTGCAGAATCAAAGTGTCTCTCCTGGTACTAACTGTCATACCTGCTGCAGAATCAAAGTGTTCTCTCTCCTGGTACTAACTGTCATACCTTCTGCAGAATCAAAGGCTCTCTCCTGGTACTAACTGCATACCTGCTGCAGAATCCAAGGATCTCTCCTGGTACTAACTGTCATACCTGCTGCAGAATCAAAGCTCTCTCTGTTATCAGTGGATACTGGCAGAATCAAAGTGTTGCCTCTCTCTGGTTTTCTAACTGTCTTACCTACTGCAGAATCAAAGGTTCTCTCTCCTGGTACTAACTGTCATACTTGCTTACAGAATCAAAGGTTCTCTCCTGGTACTCTCTGTCATACCTGTTGCAGAATCAAAGTGTTCTCTCTCCTCAGTCGGTGTTCTCTCTGTCATACCTACTGCAGAATCAAAGGCTCTCTCCTGGTACTCACCTGTCATACCTACCATGCAGAATCAAAGGATCTCTCCTGGTACTCAACTGTCATTCCTACCTGCAAATCAAAGGCTGATCTCCTGGTGGACATCACTGTTTATACAGATGTTTCACTTTCCAGAATCAAAATGTGATGCTCTTATAACTAACTAGTCATTTTGTTACTTCACTGAATCAACAGGTCCATCTCCTGGTAATGGTCAGATAACAGTAAAGCCCTGTTATGTGGAGTTGGGAAGGAACACCTGGAATAACTGTCATACCTGCTGCAGAATCAAAGGAGGGACTTACCTGGGATCAGAATCAATGCATCTGAAAACCATCCATTTAAACCATCTGTACAGTCATGCCTCACAAAATTCCATTTAAAAAAAGAATTGTAAAACAAAATGCATGACCGCCTGTCATGGTCATGGTGCTTTTGACTGTTATAATAACAACACTGAAAGCAGTAATCAAAGTTAGTAGTCTCATCCCACCAAGGTACTTTGCAACATTGTAAGGCTGATACACACGATTTCAAATCAAATCAAAGTTTATTGGTCGAATACACAGATTTGCAAATGTTATCGCAGGTGCAGCGAAATGCTTGTGTTTCTAGCTCCAACGGCGCCGTAATAGTAGCTATTTACTAATTGATCAAAGCCTTCAGGAAGTAGATCATCTTAGCTAGAAGCAACAGTGGGTCAAACTAACCCCTACACTGTTAATGTTTGTAAATGTTATCTCATGTGGGTATGCTACAATGTTATACCTGCTTCTGAATCAAAGGCTCTCTCCTGGTACTGTCATACCTGCTGCAGAATCAAAGGCTCTCTCCTGGTACTGTCATACCTGCTGCAGAATCAAAGGCTCTCTCCTGGTACTGTCATACCTGCTGCAGAATCAAAGGATCTCTCCTGGTACTGTCATACCTGCTGCAGAATCAAAGGCTCTCTCCTGGTACTGTCATACCTGCTGCAGAATCAAAGGCTCTCTCCTGGTACTAACTGTCATACCTGCTGCAGAATCAAAGGCTCTCTCCTGGTACTGTCATACCTGCTGCAGAATCAAAGGCTCTCTCCTGGTACTAACTGTCATACCTGCTGCAGAATCAAAGGCTCTCTCCTGGTACTAACTGCCAAGCTATGCGCATTCTCCAAACTCACATTTCGTCCAGATGCTGCTGAGTTCTTTGTCGAGAGTAGAAGTATTATGCCATAAAAGCTGGATAGTTTGGCAGGACATACACATTTCAACACAATTTCCGTATTTGGATAAATGAGTCTGTACTTTTTTAGCAACAAGAGGCCCTGTGATGTTAGGTCATAGCAGGTCTAGGAGTTACAGTATCCAGGCAGAAATACTGTGGCTGTTGTCAATGATGCTTCACTTGACTCATAATAATGGAGCTGCTTCGTTCTGTCTTCTTCTGATGCTCTGAAGTGGATCAGTGAATGTAGGTCTACTACTCCCTCTAGTGGTCGCCAGAGAGTTACAACGTTTTTCAGTGTCTTTTACCAAAGTGTACGCATGTCCGTATTCTCCTTACTGACACACAGGTGTCGTACTTTTCCAAAGGCCCAACTTGAAGAGCCCGTAGTGCAACACTTAGTTCAAACTGAACCTCAACCCTTTTCCTCGACGAATAACCACAATCATCTTTTACAATCTATGTATTTTTAAGTTGTTGATTTTATTTGATCTTCGAGAAACAATACAAAAGATACTAAATACATCATACAAACATCAAGGACATCACACCTTCCCAGACCCACTAGCTTCCCTTATCACTTTCTGCCACATGGCCTCAAATTACAATCTTATTGAATGTCTATAACAATAGTATAACGTTTGACCATTGACCAATGCCTGTCACATATTAGGCAACATTGTACATAAATCACAAATTAAAATGTCTCTCGAGACGTCAGTAGAACGCCACTGATGAGCACATTGTTTCTAATACAATACCATAGGTTGCTCTGTGTGAGTAGGTTGCTGAGAGTCACACTACAGGCAATGTGCAGGCTCTGTTCAGGCTCTGTGCAGGCTCTGTGCAGGCTCTGTGCAGGCTCTGTTCAGGCTCTGTGCAGGCTCTGTTCAGGCTCTGTGCAGGCTCTGTGCAGGCTCTGTGCAGGCTCTGTGCAGGCTCTGTGCAGGCTCTGTTCAGGCTCTGTGCAGGCTCTGCTCTGTGCAGGCTCTGTGCAGGCTCTGTGCAGGCTCTGTGCAGGCTCTGTTCAGGCACTGTGCAGGCTCTGTTCAGGCTCTGTGCAGGCTCTGTGCAGGCTCTGTTCAGGCTCTGTTCAGGCACTGTGCAGGCTCTGTGCAGGCTCTGTGCAGGCTCTGTTCAGGCTCTGTGCAGGCTCTGTTCAGGCACTGTAGGCTTTCAGCAACAACATGGATGGCAGCAGGTGGAACAGTAATGTAGTGTTTCATCCACTGCTCCAGTCCACCCTCCCCTGGGACACTCACAAGGTCACAGTGTCATAGATCCACTGCTCCAGTCCACTCCCCCTGGGACACTCACAAGGTCACAGTGTCATAGATCCACTGCTCCAGTCCACTCCCCCTGGGACACTCACAAGGTCACAGTGTCATAGATCCACTGCTCCAGTCCACTCCCCCTGGGACACTCACAAGGTCACAGTGTCATAGATCCACTGCTCCAGTCCACTCCCCCTGGGACACTCACAAGGTCACAGTGTCATAGATCCACTGCTCCAGTCCACTCCCCTGGGACACTCACAAGGTCACAGTGTCATAGATCCACTGCTCCAGTCCACTCCCCCTGGGACACTCACAAGGTCACAGTGTCATAGATCCACTGCTCCAGTCCACCCCCGCTGGGACACTCACAAGGTCACAGTGTCATAGATCCACTGCTCCAGTCCACCCTCCCCTGGGACACTCACAAGGTCACAGTGTCATAGATCCACTGCTCCAGTCCACTCCCCCTGGGACCTCTGGGACACTCACAAGGTCACAGTGTCACAAGGTCCACTCCCCTCTGGGACACTCACAAGTGTCATAAATCCACTGCTCCAGTCCACCCCCTGGGACACTCACAAGGTCACAGTGTCATAGATCCACTGCTCCAGTCCACTCCCTCTGGGACACTCACAAGGTCACAGTGTCACAGTCCACTCCCCTGGGACACTCAGACAGTGTCATAGATCCACTGCTCCAGTCCACTCCCCTCTGGGACACTCACAAGGTCACAGTGTCATAGATCCACTGGCATAGCACACACACACAATATATATATATTTTTTCAAATCTTCTAATTACTTTCAATATTATTAATTTCCATGTCGGCTCTATGCCTGGAAATGCCCTGTCCTGAGGATCCCAATTTCAAACTCCCAAAAATTATATAAAAAATGGTAATAATGGATATTAACTGAAACACGATCTTGTGTAGTTTTATGCAAGAGCCCTCTGTGATTTAAATTTAACATATTTTAACCAAAATTCATATTCTACCGTAATCTAACGACAAGGGGTCCTTATGGCATAGCTGCCCCTACTCAATCCTGATTCTTTTGATATTTTAGACTAATCTGACGGAGTTCACCAAATCTCAGTTTCGAGTGAAAAATATTTTTTAAATTAGGTTTTAGAGTCATAAAGCAACTGAGTAAAACATAATTGCTACTGTGTATACCACTTGAATTAAGCATCCATTTTTGTCCACTCTGTTAGGCATCCATTTTTTTTTGTCCTCTCTGTTAGGCATCCATTTTTGTCCTCTCTGTTAGGCATCCATTTTTGTCCTCTCTGTTAGGCATCCATTTTTGTCCTCTCTGTTAGGCATCCATTTTTGTCCTCTCTGTTAGGCATCCATTTTTGTCCTCTCTGTTAGGCATCCATTTTTGTCCTCTCTGTTAGGCATCCATTTTTGTCCTCTCTGTTAGGCATCCATTTTTGTCCTCTCTGTTAGGCATCCATTTTTGTCCTCTCTGTTAGGCATCCATTTTTGTTCTGTTAGGCATCCATTTTTGTCCTCTCTGTTAGGCATCCATTTTTGTCCTCTCTGTTAGGCATCCATTTTTGTCCACTCTGTTAGGCATCCATTTTTGTCCTCTCTGTTAGGCATCCATTTTTGTCCACTCTGTTAGGCATCCATTTTTGTCCACTCTGTTAGGCATCCATTTTTGTCCTCTCTGTTAGGCATCCATTTTTGTCCTCTCTGTTAGGCATCCATTTTTGTCCTCTCTGTTAGGCATCCATTTTTGTCCTCTCTGTTAGGCATCCATTTTTGTCCACTGTTAGGCATCCATTTTTGTCCACTGTTAGGCATCCATTTTTGTCCTCTCTGTTAGGCATCCATTTTTGTCCTCTCTGTTAGGCATCCATTGTTGTCCTCTCTGTTAGGCATCCATTTTTGTCCACTCTGTTAGGCATCCATTTTTGTCCTCTCTGTTAGGCATCCATTTTTGTCCACTGTTAGGCATCCATTTTTGTCCACTCTGTTAGGCATCCATTTTTGTCCTCTCTGTTAGGCATCCATTTTTGTCCACTGTGTTAAGCATCAACTCTGTCAGAGTGCTGAAATGAATAATTTTCCATATTTGACAAATGTTTTGTATTGAACTTGTATTTTTAGAGGCAGTATCAGTATGTGTTGCCAACTACATCCGTGGCTTGTCAACTCCGTCACTGAGGACTGACCCCCTTAAGATACTGTTGTTGTCAATATTCAGACAAAATGTTTGAATGGTTCTGCAACAGATGGTCAAACAGTTGTAATATTTGCTATGTTAGACCTGGGGGCGATGTTAGTTTTATAAATGTTGTTTTAGGTCTTAAATCCAGAAAACTAAACAAAAAGAAGTTTGGAGATTTGTATTACATATTTGAATAATCTAATGTTAGAGTGAAACAATCCAAGGCTGTTTTAAACACTTAATAATTGTAAATTAAAATGCTTTTTTATGGTGTCTGACGGAGTAGACAGAAATCCAGTTAGTTGCATTTGATGATTTATTAAAAATGTCATTAGGAAGTTATTCATTTACATGGTGTGATAGCTGATACTTTGGTCGATCAAAATATATATTTCACATTTTGTTAATATTAAGACCAACATTCGTGGGAAAAAGTTGAGATTGTCCCTGAGAACTAAAACAGCTACATGTTCTCTCAGCAGAATATGGAAAAGAGCCAGAGATCAGCTATAAAATGCTACTTAGCATTTTTTAAATTAAATTGCACGTACCTTGTGGGGGGGGGGTCAGGGGGTTGAGAAACTGCGCTAAACCACATAGGTCATAGGTCAATAGTACCTAAAGTCACACACACAAAAGGAGTGTGTGTTCTGCCTGTAACGGTCTCAGCTTCCCCTATTCCAGGGTTCCCCAGGTGGCGGCCCGCGGGTGGGTTTGATTTATATTTATATTTATTTGTGGAATTTTTTATTGTTGAACATTAAAGATTGTTGAAACACCAGGAAATCAGCTCCAAGTGATTTTAATGGAAGAAATCTGTTCCCATGTATTCCCAGGCATAATGGAGAGACACGTGAACAAATGTGAACAAGGTTTGAAATGATTATGTTTCGTCAAACTATTGCTATCTGTTTGGGCTTCTTGCGGTCAATTTGTGGTTTACAAATGAATTGTAATTGTGTCCCCCCCTCGAACATCCGTTCCAGAAATGTTTTTCCGCGGCTGAATCTAGTTGATGATCCCTGCCTTATTCTGTCCTCTTCCAGGTAACACAGTGGCACACGCAGGTATCCATTCTTACACTCCCTCTGTTGTCCTTCCTCCTCTCTATGTCAGCAACACGTCTTCCTGTCTGTGATCACCGCTGGCCCGTTGATTGGTCGTGAGTTGGCTCGGAGCAGGACGCGGGGCGAGTCATTGTTGCTAGGGGCCTGTTGCCGGACGGCAGTGCCGTTGCGTGCCAGCAGCTCGCGGGCCATCATCATGAAGGCATCGTCCACATTCTGGGCCTCCTTAGCTGAGGTCTCTAACGCTGCCAGGATGCCTCTCTCCTCAGCCATACAGCATGCCTCCTGGAACAACACCTGACGCTCAGACTCCAGGTCAGACTTGTTACCTGGCAAGGAGAGAAATAGGTGTTTCAAGTTTTGTTTTTAGAACTGATTTGTCAAAAACACATTGATTTGAGGGGTCAGGGTTAAAGAATTTTAAAGGTTTGAACCTCTTTTCTGAGAGAGGCCCAGATTTTTTTGTTTCAAATCTTTACATCTCAATTATAGAAATACAAAGGATAGAAGAAACATTTAAATTCAAAACAATGGCCCATGCCACATCGCGTCAGCAAATATTTTTGCTCCCACTCACCAATGAGACAGAGCACTACATTGGCCGCGCCGTACAGCTCCACCTCCTGATCCAGTTGGACACAGAGTCAAAGGTTCCGTGGCGTGTGATGTCATAGGCGATCATAGCGCCGTGGGGTGATGGTCCGAAACGCCTGTCCAGCCGTGTCCCATACCTGCATCTGTTTTACACAGACACACGGAACTCTGGGTGATCTCACAGGTCCGATCCCACAGAAACGGAGGGAACTACAAACACAATGATCTCCAGCCGTGTGATCCCACAGTCTAATATACTGCTGGGGAACAATGATCTTTAATATACTCCTGGAGGGAACAATACAAACACAATGATCTCACAGTCTAATATACTGCTGGAATTAGATAATATACTGCTGGAGGGAACAACACAAACACAATGATCTCACAGTCTAATATACTGCTGGAGGGACCAATACAAACACTAATGATCTCACAGTCTAATATACTGCTGGAGGGAACAATACAAACACACAGTCTAATATACTGCTGGAGGGAACAATACAAACACAATGATCACAGTCTAATATACTGCTGGAGGGAACAATACAAACACAATGATCTGTCTAATATACTGAGGGAACAATACAAACACAATGATCTCACAGTCTAATATACTGCTGGAGGGACTACAAACACAATGATCTCACAGTCTAATATACTGCTGGAGGGACAATACAAACACAATGATCTCACAGTCTAATATACTGCTGGAGGGAACAATACAAACACAATGATCTCACAGTCTAATATACTGCTGGAGGGAACAATACAAACACAATGATCTCACAGTCTAATATACTGCTGGAGGGAACAATACAAACACAATGATCTCACAGTCTAATATACTGCTGGAGGGAACCAATACAAACACAATGATCTCACAGTCTAATATACTGCTGGAGGGACCAATACAAACACAATGATCTCACAGTCTAATATACTGCTGGAGGGAACAATACAAATGATCAAGTGATCAAACACAATGATCTCAGTCTAATATACTGCTGGAGGGAACAATACAAACACAATGATCTCACAGTCTAATATACTGCTGGAGGGAACAATACAAACACAATGATCTCACAGTCTAATATACTCCTGGAGGGAACAATACAAACACAATGATCTCACAGTCTAATATACTGCTGGAGGGACCAATACAAACACAATGATCCCACAGTCTAATATACTGCTGGAGGGAACAATACAAACACAATGATCTCACAGTCTAATATACTGCTGGAGGGAACAATACAAACACAATGATCTCACAGTCTAATATACTGCTGGAGGGAACAATACAAACACAATGATCTCTAATATACTGCTGGAGGGAACAATACAAACACAATGATCTCACATAATATACTGCTGGAGGGAACAATACAAACACAATGATCTCACAGTCTAATATACTGCTGGAGGGACCAATACAAACACAATGATCCCACAGTCTAATATACTGCTGGAGGGAACAATACAAACACAATGATCTCACAGTCTAATATACTCCTGGAGGGACAATACAAACACAATGATCTCACAGTCTAATATACTGCTGGAGGGAACAATACAAACACAATGATCTCACAGTCTAATATACTGGAGGGACCAATGATCTCACAGTCTAATATACTGGGGGAACAATACAAACACAATGATCCCAATATACTGCTGGAGGGACCAATACAAAACAATGAATATACTCCTGGAGGGAACAATACAAACAATGATCCCACAGTCTAATATACTGCTGAGGGAACAATACAAACACAATGATCCACAGTCTAATATACTGCTGGAGGGAACAATACAAACACAATGATCTCACAGTCTAATATACTCCTGGAGGGAACAATACAAACACAATGATCCCACAGTCTAATATACTGCTGGAGGGATCCACAGTCTAATATACAAACAAACACATGATCTCACAGTCTAATATACTGCTGGAGGGAACAATACAAACACAATGATCTCACAGTCTAATATACTGCTGGAGGGAACAATACAAACACAATGATCTCACAGTCTAGGGAACAATACAAACACAATGATCCCACAGTCTAATATACTCCTGGAGGGAACAATACAAACACAATGATCTCACAGTCTAATATACTCCTGGAGGGAACCAATACAAACACAATGATCTCACAGTCTAATATACTGCTGGAGGGACCAATACAAAACTCTGTGTGAAGGCAGCACTACTGAAATGACACCTTAACAAAATTATGATGTACTGTAAATGTTTAAAAAAGGCTGCAATATGCCACTGTGTGTCTCAGGTATCTCCTTCAGCCTCCGCCTGATCTGCAATATGCCACTGTGTGTCTCAGGTATCTCCTTCAGCCTCTGCCTGATCTGCAATATGTCACTGTGTGTCTCAGGTATCTCCTTCAGCCTCCGCCTGATCTGCAATATGCCACTGAGGTATCTCCTTCAGCCTCCGCCTGATCTGCAATATGCCACTGTGTGTCTCAGGTATCTCCTTCAGCCTCCGCCTGATCTGCAATATGCCACTGTGTGTCTCAGGTATCTCCTTCAGCCTCCGCCTGATCTGCAATATGCCACTGTGTGTCTCAGGTATCTCCTTCAGCCTCCGCCTGATCTGCAATATGCCACTGTGTGTCTCAGGTATCTCCTTCAGCCTCCGCCTGATCTGCAATATGCCACTGTGTGTCTCAGGTAGCCTCCGCATCTGCCTCTCAGCCTCCGCCTGATCTGCAATATGCCACTGTGTGTCTCAGGTATCTCCTTCCGCCTGATCTGCAATATGCCACTGTGTGTCCAGGTATCTCCTTCAGCCTCCGCCTGATCTGCTCCTCTCTTCATGTTAGCATAGCAACAACTGCCATAGCAACCTGACACACCTGGCACCAGAGTTCCTAAACTCCCATGCTCACCTGGTCTTACCCTGCATTTGGTTTCTTTATCACTCTCCTCACAGACTTTATCTTTGTCTTCCTCTAAAACCCCCGTTAAATCCTTTCATCTCCTAATCATCCACACAACATGTACACAAGCACAGGAGAACATGTTGTTTTTTATATGCTTCCCAAAGCTACTGTAGGGATGATCTGTTTTGATTCATATGTGCTGTAGTTCTAATGCAGTAAACATGTCTCTGCCACTGGCTTTGGGAGGGAGAGCTTATATACAGTATGTGTGCGAAAGCACTGCTTGGAGCAAGAGCACTGCCTGGAGCAAGAGCACTGCCTGGAGCAAGAGCACTGCCTGGAGCAAGAACACTGCCTGGAGCAAGAGCACTGCTTGGAGCGAAAGCACTGCTTTGAGCAAGAGCACTGCCTGGAGCAAGAGCACTGCTTGGAGCAAGAGCACTGCCTGGAGCAAGACCACTGCCTGGAGCAAGACCACTGCCTGGAGCAAAGCACTGCCTGGAGCAAGAGCCCTGCTTGGAGCAAGAGCACTGCCTGGAGCAAGAGCACACTGCCTGGCGCAAGAGCACTGCCTGGAGCAAGAGCACTGCCTGGAGCAAAAGCACTGCCTGGAGCAAAACCACTGCCTGGAGCAAGAGCCCTGTCTGGAGCAAGAGCCCTGCTTGGAGCAAGAGCACTGCCTGGAGCAAGAGCACTGCCTGGAGCAAGAGCACTGCCTGGAGCAAGAGAACTGCCTGGAGCAAGAGCCCTGCCTGGAGCAAGAGCACTGCCTGGAGCAAGAGCACTGCCTGGAGCAAGAGCACTGCCTGGAGCAAGAGCCCTGCCTGGAGCAAGAGCCCTGCCTGGAGCAAGAGGACTGCCTGGAGCAAGAGCACTGACTGGAGCAAGAGCACTGACTGGAGCAAGAGCACTGACTGGAGCAAGAGCACTGCCTGGAGCAAGAGCACTGCCTGGCGTAAGAGCACTGCCTGGAGTAAGAGCACTGCCTGGAGCAAGAGCACTGCCTGGAGCAAGAGCACTGCCTGGAGCAAGAGCACTGCCTGGAGCAAAAGCACTGCCTGGAGCAAAAGCACTGCCTGGAGCAAAAGCACTGCCTGGAGCAAGAGCACTGCCTGGAGCAAGAGCACTGCTTGGAGCAAGACCACTGCCTTGAGCAAGAGCACTGCCTGGAGCAAGAGCACTGCCTGGAGCAAGAGCACTGCCGTTGTCATGCAAAGTGACTAAAGAAACTAAATTGAACTCTTTACAGCAGAATAATATCCATGTTCCTGTCAGTAAATACAACTCTTACAGTTAAATAATATCCATTTCCTGTCAGTAAATACAACTCTTTACAGTTAAATAATATCCATTTCCTGTCAGTAAATACAACTCTTACAGTTAAATAATATCCATGTTCCTGTCAGTAAATACAACTCTTTACAGTTAAATAATATCAATTTCCTGTCAGTAAATAGAACTCTTAACAGCAGAATAATATCCATGTTCCTGTCAGTAAATAGTACAAGCAGACTCAAATGCTGTTTGCATTGATCTCTGTCTCTTTGTGTGGTTGCAGTTGTCACGGAGTTATGTGTGTGGTACAGGGATAGCAACAATGGTCTAGTGTTGTCATCATGCATGATTTGCATACGTTCTGATGTGCGGTCAGTTGAGGCAACAAGGCCCTATTCACACAGAGTGGCTATAAACCAAATGGCACCCTATTCCCTATATAGTGCACTACTTTCAACCAGAGACATGGGCCCTGGTCAAAAGTAGTGCACTAGATAAGGAATAGGGTGCGCTCTGGGACAGAGCCCCAGACTAAGATACATTCTGAAGCCATCCACTTGCCTGCTCTTCCTTCCTTCCTGTGTCAAAGGTCAGTTGGTTGAGGATACGGTCAGTAACACAGAATGAAATAGAACCCATTCTAGAATGAAGGAGGTATATGACACACAGTAGGCCCCTCTAGTAATAATGTTACTATACCTCTTAAACAAAAAGGTGCTATCTACAACCGAAAATGGTTATATGGCTGTCCCCATAGAACCCTATATGGTTCTTTCCACAGAGGGTTCTACATGGAACCAAAAAGGGTTCTCCTACGGGGACAGTAGAAGAATACTTTTGTGACCCTTTTTTCTAAGAGTGGTTGGTTAGAGGAAGAGGCCGCACCATAAATACCTTCCTATCGCCTCTCTTGTCTGGCAGGTTTGGGGAACAATACAGTTAGCAGGTGTAGGTAGAGGAGGGAGGGAGGGGCCCTCCAGCTACAAAATCATTTCAACCTAAAGTAGCTCTAAAGTATTTAAACCTACACTCTTAGAAAAAATGGTACCAAAAGAGTTCTTCAGCTGACCCATAGGAGAACCCTTTTTGATTCCAGTTAGAACCGTTTGTAGAAAGGGTTCTACATGGAACACAAAAAAGCATTCTACCTGCAACCAAAAAGCCTTTAAGGTTCTAGATAGCAAACAAAATGATAAGAGTGTAACCAGCCCTCATAGAGGTTTCCTATTCAAGCATACAGTAGTTTGACCTCAATAGGTACTTAAGGCTTACTCTCACTTTTCTCATTGAAGTTTAAAAACAAATACTGATGTTTTTGGTCAGGGAAGAGAAAGAGGAATGACTGATGTGTTGTAGGAGAACCAGAAAGGCGAGTCCCTCATGACATGCCGGTCCAACTTGTATTAAGTGTCAACCTAATTAAGGCCTGCAAAGCCTTCTTGACAGTATCACAAGACAACAGCTGTGTTTTACACCAACCACCCCAATGGCCTCCAAACTGAAGTATTCAGACAGAAACTAATCTGATCAGCAGGCAACACTTTGACATTTCAGTTATACGTTATGTGTATAGTCAACAACAGAAGATGTGTTGTACATGTTCAAACTATCAACAAACTACCAACTGCAGCTCTGTTGCTATGCAACAGCTTGCTGGAGTGACAGTGACTGTAGGGTTAGGTTTAGGCTGACTTTCACTGAACCATTTTAGTTCTATAAAGCACCATTTCTCCTAAAGGTTTGAGGCTGACTTCCTTACCTTAATTTTCTTGCCCTCGATGTCCACTGTCCGCACGGTGAAGTCCACTCCTATGGTGTTCTGTTGCCTCTCTGAGAACTGTCCTGACTTGAAGCTCTGGACCACGCAGGTCTTGCCCACGTTAGAATCTCCAATCAGGATGATCTTAAACAGGAAATCAAAGGATTCGTCCTGCTGCTCCACTCCTCCAGTTGGCTGTTGCATCATAAAGAGGAGTGGGCTGTCTGGGCCTGGGAGCCACACAAGACACTGACTTAGTGTCACGTCACAATACTATGACTATGTTATAACTGTGTTATAAGCAAGTGAGTGATGTCTGCTTTACAATGCTATCCCCTGATGGTTGTTGCTAGGTTATAATCCCAGATGACCTAGGTCTCTTGTTGACTTGTACCTGTCGCTCGTGACTTCTAAATCCTCCCTGGCCAGAGAAGGTTCTTCTATATACAGTAGCTTCAGTACTGTAGTAGGTCACAGCACAAGTGTGGAAAATAGCATTCTTTAGTTGATCAGGTTTGATACAGGATTTCCTTCTGGCCATATAACCACCTCAGAGCTGAGAACGAAGCACAGGTCTTTCAGTCAGGCCCAGAATGTTCCCTCCAATCAGGCCTCTCTCCCCCGTACATCCATCAGGTGAGGATAACAGCGGCTCAATTCTCCAGAGAGAAAGCATTCCCTTTCTGCTCCCGACCAGCCTCCTCTCAGGTGTTGCCCCAGTTAATTTCCAACGGCAACAGAGTGCACTGAACAGCCAGTAGTAAACACTTCTTTCCACACAGAATAAGAAACAGATTGAGTCACCTTTACACTGTCAAAAGAGCTGCCTTCTTTCTCCTCCAGATTGTCTTTGTTAGTGTATGTTACTTTCTCTTCCTCCATCCACCTGTTGCCTTCCCCGCCCTCATTAGGTTTTTCCGTCTCTTTCTACCAATGTAATCCCGCCCTAACTGCTAATCGTCACGTGAGCTCCACCTGTGGTATTGTGGGAAATGTAGTGTTTCAGTTCTAATTGACATTGCTCTCAAAACCTGGATACAATCTGTTAAAAATATTTTGTTTAAACACTTTCCAAATTAAATAGATACCAAAATAGATACTAAAACAGAAATACCGTTTTGATTTATTATAATTATATATCCTGTTATTATTATTGTCTTTAACTGTGAGAAAAACAACTTTCAGTATTTATGGAAACTCTGCCTCACATTCTATTCAATGTTGGAACTCAGAACTGTAAAGCAGTTGTTTTGAATGAAACATTCTATTCAAATGACTAGCATCTTCCAGACCACTTCAATCAAAACATTCTCCACCACAACATAACTCCGGCTTGTGGATTGGTGGAGCAATGGCTTGGCTAC
The DNA here is from genome assembly GCF_023373465.1 of Oncorhynchus keta. Taxonomy (NCBI): domain Eukaryota; kingdom Metazoa; phylum Chordata; class Actinopteri; order Salmoniformes; family Salmonidae; genus Oncorhynchus; species Oncorhynchus keta. Next base: position 105,925 of record NW_026277175.1, on the reverse strand, counting down.
CATTGAAGAGTCTTGGGGACAGTGACAGAGAGTACGAGATGACGAGTGTTGATCTCCAGGGGGAGAAAAGGAAAGAGATTCGGGAAAAAGAAAACATCAAAATAAAATGAAAGAAAACTTAAAAGTAGAAGAAAATGACTTTCAGAAGAAGAGGGAACAGATGGATGAAGAGGAGGATAAACATGGGGAACTGGATGAGAAAGAAAGGCTGGAGCTTGCAGTAGACCAGGCAAGACAAGCAGCGAGGAATTGTGATCCAATCAGATCTGTGATACAGAAAGAGACTGAGAGAATCAGGAAGAGAAAAGGAAGAATGGAGTGCAGAGATAAGGCAGTCTGAGAGACAGAGAGACAGAGAGAAGAAGGTACATTTGAAGCAAGATGGGGAGTTGGAATGGCATCTAATTAAGATGGAGAGAGAGGTTGTTAGAGGCAGAGTTGAGGAGGACAAGAGAAGAGAAGGAGGAGGTAGAGCTTGAGAGAAAAGAGAGAAAAGGTGCATGTGGAGATGGAGAGAGCAGAAGGGAAGGAAGAGAGAGAGAAACAGTGCATGTGGAGATGGAGAGAGCTGAAGGGAAGGAAGAGAGAGAGAAACAGTGCATGTGGAGATGGAGAGAGCAGAAGGGAAGGAAGAGAGAGAGAAAAGGGAAGGAAGAGAGAGAAACAGTGCATGTGGAGATGGAGAGAGCAGAAGGGAAGGAAGAGAGAGAGAAACAGTGCATGTGGAGAGAGCAGAAGGGAAGGAAGAGAGAGAGAAACAGTGCAGATGGGAGAGCAGAAGGGAAGGAAGAGAGAGAAACAGTGCATGTGGAGATGGAGAGAGCAGAAGGGAAGGAAGAGAGAGAAACAGTGCATGTGGAGATGGAGAGAGCAGAAGGGAAGGAGGAGAGAGAGAAACAGTGCATGTGGAGATGGAGAGAGCAGAAGGGAAGGAAGAGAGAGAGAAACAGTGCATGTGGAGATGGAGAGAGCAGAAGGGAAGGAAGAGAGAGAGAAACAGTGCATGTGGAGATGGAGAGAGCAGAAGGGAAGGAAGAGAGACAGTGCATGGAGATGGAGAGAGCAGAAGGAAGGAAGAGAGAAAGAAACATGCACAGATTTAGATGGATAGAGGAGAGTTAACCAGAAGAAGAAACTTTGGTTAGAGAGGAACAGCTAAAGAGAGAGATACAGTGCATGGAGTACCAGCTATAGCTGGAGGACCATCAGGAAATATCAGGGGAAGGGAAGAGCCTGGGAAACAGTCTGTTTGTGCCATCATGCCTCTGCTTGTCATGCCAAACACATGATAACACAAACAGATCTGGGAACAGGCTAGGCCCTCCTGTAGGATGTGTGCATCTAACTAACTTGATGAGTTAATATCTACTGCCCTGTGGAGATTTCACAGTGCAAAGCAGGTCATTTGGGGAGCCATGACCATGGAACCACATCAGGGAAGGAAGAGAAGGAAACTTGCTGCCACACAGGCAAATAGAACAAAGTAGTTTATGTGAATGAACGTGAAAGATGAGGATTAGAGCTGAGTATGTACTGCACAGAGAGATAACCAGGAGGAAAAGCCAGTCTGTTTAGAGTGAAACATTCCAGAATAAAGCTTGTACTCCGTGTCACATGCCAAAGAGAGAGATATGACAAGGAGTACCAGGAGCTGGAATGATAGCTAAACAGACTGGTACCCGGGCTACAACCACTGGTTTAATATCATACCGTTTAGAGTCCTTCATTACACAAACATTGTTTTAATCAACTTTTCCCCTGTGTCAGACTGTATTCAGTTGGAAGAAACAGAAAGACAAGTTGAAGAAACAAGAGAAGGAGGGAGAAAGGAAGAGAATTAGAAGCAGAGAAAGACAGAAGGCAGAACAGAAGAGGAGAGAGAAAGAGATGAAGGAGTATGAAAGACAGGAGGAGGAGAGGATGAGAGGAGAGAACAGGAGGATGAGAGGAGAGAACAGGAGAAAAAGAGGAAGAGGGGAGGATGAGACTGGTTTAGAGAACAGGAGGATGAGAGGAGAGAATCAGTGTCAGAAAAAGAGGAAGAGGGGGAGGAAGACAAGTTGAGAGAACAGGAGGATGAGAGGAGAGAACAGGAGGATGAGAGGAGAGAACAGGAGGAAAAGAAGAGGAGAGGAGGATGAGAGGAGAGAACAGGAGGAAAAGAGGAAGAGAGAGGAGGATGAGAGGAGAGAACAGGAGGAAAAGAGGAAGAGAGATGAGGATGAGAGGAGAGAACAGGAGGAAGAGGAAGAGAGAGGAGGATGAGAGGAGAGAGGGGAGGAAGAGGAAGAGAACAGGAGGATGAGAGGAGAGAACAGGAGGATGAGAGGAGAGAACAGGAGGAAAAGAGGAAGAGGGGAGGATGAGAGGAGAGAGAAACAGGAGGAAGAGGAAGAGAGAGGAGGATGAGAGGAGAGAACAGGAGGAAAAGAGGAAGAGAGAGGAGGATGAGAGGAGAGAACAGGAGGAAAAGAGGAAGAGAGAGGAGGATGAGAGGAGAGAACAGGAGGAAGAGGAAGAGAGGAGAGGAGGATGAGAGGAGAGAACAGGAGGAAGAGGAAGAGAGAGGAGGATGAGAGGAGAGAACAGGAGGATGAGAGGAGAGAACAGGAGGATGAGAGGAGAGAACAGGAGGAAAAGAGGAAGAGAGAGGAGGATGAGAGGAGAGAACAGGAGGGAAAGAGGAAGAGGGGAGGATGAGAGGAGAGAACAGGAGGAAAAGAGGAAGAGAGAGGAGGATGAGAGGAGAGAACAGGAGGAAAAGAGGAAGAGAGAGGAGGATGAGAGGAGAGAACAGGAGGAAGAGGAAGAAAGAGGAGGATGAGAGGAGAGAACAGGAGGAAGAGGAAGAGAGAGGAGGATGAGAGGAGAGAACAGGAAGAAAAGAGGAAGAGAGAAGGATGAGAGGAGAGAACAGGAGGAAGAGGAAGAGAGAGGAGGATGAGAGGAGAGAACAGGAGGAAAAGAGAAAGAGAGGAGGATGAGAGGAGAGAACACGAGGAAAATAGGAAGAGAAAGGAGGATGAGAGGAGAGAACAGGAGGAAGAGGAAGAGAGAGGAGGATGAGAGGAGAGAACAGGAGGAAAAGAGGAAGAGAGGAGGATGAGAGGAGAGAACAGGATGAAAAGAGGAAGAGAGAAGGATGAGAGGAGAGAACAGGAGGAAGAGGAAGAGAGAGGAGGATGAGAGGAGAGAACAGGAGGAAGAGGAAGAGAGAGGTTGAGAGGAGAGAACAGGATGAAAAGAGGAAGAGAGGAGGATGAGAGGAGAGAACAGGAGGAAAAGAGGAAGAGAGAGGAGGATGAGAGGAGAGAATAGGAGGAAGAGGAAGATGAGAGGAGAGAACAGGAGGAAGAGGAAGAGAGAGGTTGAGAGGAGAGAACAGGAGGAAGAGGAAGAGAGGAGGATGAGAGGAGAGAACAGGATGAAAAGAGGAATATTTTTAAGAGATGTTGGTTGTCGAATAAAAGGAACATAATGTTAAAAGATGCTTGTCCCTTTATTCAAGACACTGTAACCAACACTGAGGCACTTCAATGGTTAAATGGTTACCAATTATTTACAACAGAAAAACAAACCACAGGTTTTACAGAACCTTTGACAGCCAATAAGAAGACTCTTGCTGGCAGTCAGATGGATAATCAGTTGAACAGTAATACTTTGGACAACACAGTAGAGATGTCTAATGTCTAATAATGTCCTGAGTTGTCCTTTCATGTGTGTTATGAGTATGTACATAATATGGATGCATTGCTAACCTGATCCCAGATCTGTTTGTGGTCTGGCCAATGACAACTCCATTGCTGTCATTGCCAAGCCAACTCTTTGTCACCCATTGTCATGTTTGGCTTGACACAAATGAGTGACAGGAGTTGTCATGATGGCACAAACAGACTGGCACTCAGACTAGTGCATTGAGTCTCCTTCATAAGAGGACCATTTCATTTCAGACACTCTCTGCTGTGTCACACAGCTCCCTGTATTGAGGTGGTTGAGAGGTGAAGATCACAGGTGGCACATCAACCTTTCTTCTCATCTGGCAGAGTATTGTGATGGCCAGGACAACTCCAACATCCTGAGGACCAGACACACAGTAACGGTTCAGTCAGGATTGACGGAGCAGGTGACCAGATGCTGAGTGTGATAGATGATGGTTCAATCTAATAGGCCTACACTCAAAACCTATGGTAAAAATCACTATGCAGCGTTGGGGTGTGATAGATAATGGATCTAATAGACCTACACTCAACACCTATGGTAAAAAAAGAGTATGGAACAGCATTTGGTTCAATTAAGTTTTAAATTCAGGTCGAGTCAATTGAAATTCACTTCCTGAATTGAAAAATCCACATAAAAACTATGGACAATTTTCAATTTGTGCATTGAATTTCAATTGACTGAATTGAAAAAATGTAATTGACTGCAACCCTGGAAAGGTTAAATACACGGCCGGCCCACTGATTGACGAGGGCAGCATTTTCTGAGCTAAACTGCTAAGACCCACCAACAACAACACATAGAACCTCACATAATTCTGCCCCAAAACAATCTCTCAACCAGTGGCATATGGGCTTTTATGTGAGCGCTGATGCCACCCTTTGATAAGCAGGCCCCACATTGTCAAAGGTGCTAAATGATTTGCTTGTCCTTCCCCAGGGTGCAGTTGGAGAGACGCATCTCTGATCACTCAACCAACATACCGGGAAAAAATGATCTAACATAAATAATGTAGTAGATTTAGGATATGTAAGAAAGAGTATGTGACCTTCTCTGTAGCCTACAGGCTGGAGATAAAATGTAATGAGACACACTTTTTTACATCATGCAGCTTTCTCCAATCAAATAGCCTGACCTAAACGGAGGTCAATCAAATAGCCTGACCTAAACGGAGGTCAATCAAATAGCCTGACCTAAACGGAGGTCAATCAAATAGCCTGACCTAAACGGAGGTCAATCAAATAGCCTGACCTAAACGGAGGTCAATCAAATAGCCTGACCTAAACGGAGGTCAATCAAATAGCCTGACCTAAACGGAGGTCAATCAAATAGCCTGACCTAAACGGAGGTCAATCAAATAGCCTGACCTAAACGGAGGTCAATCAAATAGCCTGACCTAAACGGAGGTCAATCAAATAGCCTGACCTAAACGGAGGTCAATCAAATAGCCTGACCTAAACGGAGGTCAATCAAATAGCCTGACCTAAACGGAGGTCAATCAAATAGCCTGACCTAAACGGAGGTCAATCAAATAGCCTGACCTAAACGGAGGTCAATCAAATAGCCTGACCTAAACGGAGATCAATCAAATAGCCTGACCTAAACGGCGGTCAATCAAATAGAACATTTGCTGTCATTATAACAAACAAACATGTCCTAAAAACAGGACAGTTCAAAGTGAAATGAATAATCACAGCTGTTGTCCAGGAGTTTCATCCCGTTGTCATGATCAGTGGTTTCAAGTTGGTATCTGTCCAGTTTTGACAAGCTGATCACAATGAAAAATAAAACATTTACAATGTAAAAACATTGCAAATAGGCTCCTGAGAACTCCTGATAAAGTTGGGTAGCTGATATTCAGGGCTTAAATTGCCAAATTGATTAGTCACAGGAATCAGGACTAATAAAGCCAATGTAACGGCCTGTTTTCCAAAGATGGGCCTACCACATGGATGGGCCTACCACATGGATGGGCCTACCACATGGATGGGCATTCATTCATACAATTCCATTGCGGGCAACATGGTAAGCTACACCCCACACCCCAGTAAGCCCGAGACGACATATTTTAGATGTCTTTTTTGGTCCTGTTCGGATGTCGTTTTATGCGTTTTACAAAACGGTAGGCTTACCACATACGATGCATTCAGAGAGTATTCAGACCCTTTGACTTTTTCAAAATGTTATGTTACAGCCTTATTCAAAAATGTATTAAATTGTTTTTTTTTCCCTCATCAATCTACACACAATATCCCATAAAAACAAGGCATCATTTTTTGGGAAAATGTTCTGAATTTAAAAAAATACAAACTGAATGAACACATTTCCATAGGTATCCAGACCCTTTACTCAGTACTTTGTTGAAGCACCTTTGGCAGTAATTACAGTCTCAAGTCTTCTTGGATATAACACTACAATATTTGTGGAGTTTCTCCCATTCTTCAGGTCTCCCATTCTTCTCTGCAGATCCTCTCCAGCTCTGTCAGGTCAGGTGGATGGGGAGTTTCTCCCATTCTTCTCTGCAGATCCTCTCCAGGTCTCTGCAGATCCTCTCCAGCTCTGTCAGGTGGATGGGGAGTTTCTCCCATTCTTCTCTGCAGATCCTCTCCAGCTCTGTCAGGTTGGATGGGGAGTTGGGGAGTTTCTCAGGATCCTCTCCAGCTCTGTCAGATTCTCCCATTCTTCTCTGCAGATCCCATTCTTCTCTGCAGATCCTCCAGCTCTGTCAGGTTGGATGGGGAGTTTCTCCCATTCTTCTCTGCAGATCCTCTCCAGCTCTGTCAGGCTGGATAGCGCTGCACAGCTATTTTCCGGCCTCTCCAGAGATGTTAGATCGGGTTCATGTCTGGGCTCTGGCTGGGCCACTCGAGGACATTCAGAGACTTGTCCCAAAGCCACTCCTGCGTTGTCTTGGCTGTGTGCTTAGGCTCGTTGTCCTGTTGGAAGCTGAACCTTGGCCCCAGTCTGAGATCCTGAGGGCTCTGGAGCAGATTTTCATCAAGGATTCCTCTGTACTTTGCTCCGTTCATCTTTGCCTCGATCCTGACTAGTCTCTCAGTCCCTGCAACTGAAAAACATCCCCACAGCATGATGCTGCCACTGCCATGCTTCACCGGTGGGATGATGCCAGGTTTCCTCCAGACGTGATGCTTGGCATTCAGGCCATAGAGTTCAATCTTGATTTCATCAGACCAGATAATCTTGTTTCTCATGGTAAGAGTCCTTTAGATGCCTTTTGGCAAACTCCAAATGGAAGTCTGGCCACTCTATCATAAAGGCCTGATTGGTGGAGTGCTGCAGATGGTTATCCTTCTGGAAGGTTTTCCCATTTCCACAGAGGGACTCTGTAGGTCTGTCAGAGTGACCATTGTGTTCTTGGTCACTTCCCTGACCTAAGCCCTTCTTCCCCAATTACTCAGTTTGGCCGGGCGGCTCTAGGAAGAGTCTTGGTGGTTCCACACTTCTTCCATTTAAGAATGATGGACGCCATTGTGTCCTTGGGGACCTTGAATGGACCAGATCTGTGCCTCGACATTATATAGACAGGTCTGTGCCTTTCTTAATCATGTCCAATCAATTGAATTTACCACAGATGGACTCCAATCAAGTTGTAGAAACATATCAAGGATGATCAATGGAAACAGCATGCACTTGAGCTCAATTTGGAGTCTTAAAGCAAGAGGTCTGAATAGTTATGTAAATAAGGTATTTCTGTTTTTTATTTTAATACATTTGCTAAAATAAAAAGAATATAAAAAAATCTGGGGTATTGTGTGTAGATTGATGAGGATTTCTTGTTTTATATAATCCATTTTAGAATAATGCTGTAACATAATTTTTGGGGGAAAAAGTTCTGGGGTCTGAATACTTTCTGAATGCACTGTAGATGGGCATTCATAACATTCCATTTCAGGCCAAACTGCAGGCTTCAGGTGACACCTTTTGGGCGACGTTTTTGCGGCAGTTCAGGACCGGCCTTGATTTCCAACAGACATTTGTTTTGGTCTGGACCAAATCTGAACCAATCATGTTTGTTTCAGATTTTGTCCGGTCTGGACCAGCCTTGATTTGGCCCAAACATAGATGTCTATAAATGACTTATTCTCAACTTTCATTCAGAACCAACAATGTGCATGATTTTAACATCTGTAAAATACACATTTTCAACATCTGTAAAATACACATTTTCAACATCTGTAAAATACACATTTTCAACATCTGTAAAATAAGTATCTTCAACATCTGTAAAATACACATTTTCAACATCTGTAAAATAAGTATCTTCAACATCTGTAAAATACACATTTTCAACATCTGTAAAATAAGTATCTTCAACATCTGTAAAATACATATTTTCAACTTTCATTCATCTGTCTTTTAGATGTCATTTTGCTTACGGGACTATTCTAGTTTTGCGGGGTTGGTATTTTTTGGTCTTGCCTATGGAGGCAGAATGGCAAGGCTCGGCCCTAGTTAAATAGTACAGAAATATATCAGAAATACATACCCATAATGCTGTCAGTGCTACTAATATTCCTATTCCCAGGCTGATTGCATTGCTCTCGACTGAGATCAGGATGGGAAGACATGGCTGAAAATGGACAATTAAGAGTTTGTCATTTTGTGTGAAAAACAAGAGTATACAGCTCTGTATTATATCAGAACTTAAACAAACATCAGTTTATTGTATCAATGAGTACTGTACAAGTCATCTCTATGGATCCAACTAGCATTATGACATTCTAGTGGATACACAGCTGCCAGCAAAACACTTTGAGAAAATTACGAGCAAAACAGTTTAGTTGCACCCTCTTGACAGCAGACACATTTAAAAAATGGTGTAATTCTACGCATTTTAACTTTGTAAAGAAAATGCCGTTTTAAAGCAAGTTCGCTGCAACTCTACACATTTTGCCATGGGGTGGTGAGAAATGTATGCCGTTTTTAATGACATCATAGTGAGACTGACGAACCACATCAATGAGGGCTCTATGGGTAGTAATTTGACCATGATAACACGTTTAGATAACTGTCTGCTAACCTAATTTAGCAATCTAAAAAATATTATCTGATATGGGCTAGTTGATTTGAGGACCTTCAAAATGGCCACCAGTTGCCCATCCCTGGTGTAGTGGAATGACTTGTTTTTACCTTTTCATATACCAGAATGTGTTCATCCATTAATCCCTTGTGGTCATCATCCTCAGATGAATTACTATTGGGATAGTGAATAACAAATCTTGTATTGTTACCAGGAGCAACCTGAAATAGAATGTGACAAGGTTTAAAACAGTGCTTTACTTTAGCTGCATGATTTATTACTAGGCTGCAGCATGGCATCCATTATGTGTCTGGTCCAAATGTGTTCTATGGTATTTGTTGGTCTTTTAGAGTATTGTCATGTACATCTTCCTCAGTTTATTCATGGTTGTCTTGTCACTGTCCTTATAGTCTCTTTTTTTATTTTGTTTTAAAAACACATTTGAAAGATAATAGAATAAAACATGTATTGCTCTTTACCAAAAGACATAACAGATTTATTTAACACAGACTGACACACTGAATCAGATCCTACTCAGCATACAAATAACAACAACAAGTTAACTTATTTAACACAGCAGACTCACACATTTAAAGTCTGTTGAGTCCTCATCAGAACAGAGACAGGAGATGGGGATGTCTGTGCCCCAGTCTTGGTAGCCTTGTACGAGCCCACAGCATTTGAACTGAAAGTGAAGGAAACAGAACAACAGGCATTTTAAAAACAATTAGGCAAACAATTACCAAATATAGTTAAGGCCTGGAGAAACCTCCCTGGAGAAACCTCCCTGGAGAAACCTCCCTGGAGAAACCTCCATGGAGAAACCTCCATGGAGAAACCTCCCTGGAGAAACCTCCCTGGAGAAACCTCCCTGGAGAAATCTCCCTGGAGAAACCTCCCTGGAGAAACCTCCCTGGAGAAACCTCCATGGAGAAACCTCCCTGGAGAAACCTCCCTGGAGAAACCTCCCTGGAGAAACCTCCCTGGAGAAACCTCCCTGGAGAAATCTCCCTGGAGAAACCTCCCTGGAGAAACCTCCATGGAGAAACCTCCCTGGAGAAACCTCCATGGAGAAATCTCCCTGGAGAAACCTCCCTGGAGAAACCTCCCCTGGAGAAAAAAAACCTCCCTGGAGAAACCTCCTCCATGGAGAAACCTCCCCTGGAGAAACCTCCCTGGAGAAACCTCCTGGAGAAACCTCCTGGAGAAACCTCCCTGGAGAAAACCTCCTGGAGAAACCTCCCCTGGAGAAATCTCCTGGAGAAACCTCCCTGGAGAAACCTCCTGGAGAAATCTCCCTGGAGAAACCTCCCCTGGAGAAACCTCCCTGGAGAAACCTCCTGGAGAAACCTCCATGGAGAAACCTCCCTGGAGAAACCTCCTGGAGAAACCTCCTGGAGAAACCTCCTGGAGAAACCTCCCTGGAGAAACCTCCCTGGAGAAACCTCCCTGGAGAAACCTCCCTGGAGAAACCTCCCTGGAGAAACCTCCATGGAGAAACCTCCTGGAGAAACCTCCCTGGAGAAACCTCCCCTGGAGAAACCTCCATGGAGAAACCTCCCTGGAGAAACCTCCATGGAGAAACCTCCCTGGAGAAACCTCCCTGGAGAAACTTCCATGGAGAAACCTCCTGGAGAAACCTCCCTGGAGAAACCTCCATGGAGAAACCTCCTGGAGAAACCTCTATGGAGAAACCTCCTGGAGAAACCTCCCTGGAGAAACCTCCATGGAGAAACCTCCAATGAAAGTGTTTTAGAAAACCTCCAGGCCTTGGTTTACATAATATGGAAAACCGTCCCTAAAGACACACATACATTGAATTGTCACTCTGGGAATTTGAATCGGCACATTGAATTGGCACATTGAATTGGCACATTGAATCGGCAGAAACCTTGAATCGGCACATTGAATTGGCACAAGCAGAGACAATAAGAAGCATTAAATGAAGGTGACTTACGTTAGTCTGTATGTTGTATATCGTTTCTATATCTTTTGTTTCGCTCCACCAGAGGCATCATAGCTAGATGTTCCTCTCTGGTTAACTCCTCCATCTTGAAATGAATCAAGTTAACATTCAGTGTTATAGTCACAGCTGAAACCTATAATCAGCTTGGAAATTTGAAATGGACAGATACTGACATTGAATTATCAAGAATCAGATGCATTGCACCATCATACAATAACTTCTCAAATATCTTTTCACCAGAACAGCAAACAAACATTGTCTCAAGGTTGAATTAGAAAATGAAGATATAAACAGGTAACTGCCAAAACGAATGGAAACCCTGAGTAAATGAGGGACACGGAGTATATTAAAAGCAGGTGCTTCCACACAGGTGTGGTTCCTGCATTAATTAAGCAATTCATATCCCATCATGCTTTGGGTCATGTACAGTATGAAAATGATTTTGGCTACCATGGCTACTTCCCCATGGCTCGGGCTCCCGAGTGGTGCAGCGGTCTAAGGGGGATCACTACAGACCCGGGTTCGATCCCAGGCTGTATCATAACCGGCCGTGATTATCGTCTCAGTCCCATTGGCCCAGCGTTGTCTGGGTTCAGGGGGCAACCAGCGGGGCTTTCACAGGGCCGTCATTGTAAATAAAATGTGTTCTTAACTGACTTGCCTAGTTAAATAAAAGTAAAAAGGTTCAATAAAGGTTAAAAATGGTTCAATAAAGGTTAAAAAAGGTTAAAAAAATATTAAATAAAGGTTAAAAAAGGTTAAATAAAGGTTAAAAATAATAAAAAAGGATCATATGCTGCCATCCAAAGGGTATGAGTGCTCACTGAATGGTTTGATGAGCATGAAAACGATCGATGTAAAACCATATGCCATTGCTGTCTCAGTCACCAGATCTCAACCCAATTGAAAACTTATGTGAGATTCAGAAGCAGCTCCTGAGACAGCGTTTTCCATCAACAAAACACCAAATGATGGAATTTATTGTGAAAGAATGGTCTCGCATCACTCCAATAGACTTCTAGACACTTGTAGAATCTATGACAAGGTGCATTAAAGCTGTTCTGGCTCGTGGTGCCCCAACACCCTATTAAACCACTTTATGTTGGTGTTTTCCATTATTTTGGCAGTTACCTGTGTGTATATATATATATATATATATATAGACTACTGTACCTCGTGTTTGGAATGATATGCTTTCACGCACTCCACAAACAGGTATAGGCTGGCCAGTGACATACCTACAGAAAACTACACACACATATTGGATGTTGTCAAGCAAAATCAATACTAAAGGTTCATTCAAACCTTATCCCGCTTTAAGGGAAACATGTCATGGGGAAAGTGTTGACTGGTTCCAGTTGAGTTGTATGGCATGCCATTACCTATCAGAAAGGAACAGTTTGCAGCAGTGAAGTCAAGTCGGTAGCCAGATCCCAGATCTGTTTGTGCTTTCTAACCAACTCCTATGATAATTATCCAAGACAAACCAACAGATCTGGGATCAGGCTAACACTTTGAGACAGGTCTCGGCAGGCTTACCAGAACCACAACCCATTTCTTCTCCTTCCGAGCGCCATAGACCCCAAATATTGACAGGACCAGGGTTGCTGCTTCTAGGACATACAGAACTACTATCCCAGGCAGAATCTCCTCTATCTGTGCATAGGAAGACAAGCCAGACTAATGATATGGCAACTGTGGGTTTATAATCATAATATTACAATGATACTGCTGGATTCTAGCCTGGTCTCAGATCTGTTTATGCTGTATAGCCAACTCCTATGGTTGTTGTCATGCTAAACACTGTAGGAGTTGGAAAGACAGCACAAACAGATCTGGGACCAGGCTAGATGGACACAGCATTATTATAATAATGAAAAAGGTCAATATGATATAATTAGTAAATGTAATAGGAGCTATAAAAAACAATGTACATATTATAGTTCTTCTGATTGGTGGAAGTACCCATGTCCAAATAAGGGTATTATACTGAGAATTCCTGATAATGCACAGTAAAGGTTGTAGTGATGGCCAGTAAAGGTTGATACAATCATTACAATGTACAGGGTATTATACTGAGAATTCTACTGATAATGCACAGTAAATTGATACAATCATTACAATGTACAGAGAATACTACTGATAATGCACAGTAAAGGTTGATACAATCATTACAATGTACAGGGTATTATACTGAGAATTCTACTGATAATGCACAGTAAAGGTTGATACAATCATTACAATGTACAGGGTATTATACTGAGAATTCTACTGATAATGCACAGTAAAGGTTGATACAATCATTACAATGTACAGGGTATTATACTGAGAATTCTACTGATAATGCACAGTAATGCACAGTAAAGGTTTGATACAATCATTACAATGTACAGGAGTATTATACTGAAAATTCTACTGATAATGCAAAAGGTTGATACAATCATTACAATGTACAGGGTATTATACTGAGAATTCTACTGCATAATGCACAGTAAAGGTTGATACAATCATTACAATGTACAGGGTATTATACTGAGAATTCTACTGATAATGCACAGTAAAGGTTGATACAATCATTACAATGTACAGGGTATTATACTGAGAATTCTACTGATAATGCACAGTAAAGGTTGATACAATCATTACAATGTACAGGGTATTATACTGAGAATTCTACTGATAATGCACAGTAAAATGGTTGATACAATCATTACAATGTATATTATACTGTTCTACTGATAATGCACAGTAAAGGTTGATACAGTCATTACAATGTACAGATTATACTGAGAATTCTACTGATAATGCACAGTAAGAGTTGATACAATAAAGGTTGATACTGATAATGCAATTGATACAGGTCATTACAATGTAATGATAATGCACAGTAAAGGTTGATACAATCATTACAATGTACAGGGTATTATACTGAGAATTCTACTGATAATGCACAGTAAAGGTTGATACAATCATTACAATGTACAGGGTTTATACTGAGAATTCTACTGATAATGCACAGTCATGATAATGCAGGGTAAAAGGTTGATACAATCATTACAATGTACAGATTATACTGAGAATTCTACTGATAATGCACAGTAAAGGTTGATACAATCATTACAATGTACAGGGTATTATACTGAGAATTCTACAGATAATGCACAGTAAAGGTTGATACAATCATTACAATGTACAGGGTATTATTCTGAGAATTCTACTGATAATGCACAGTAAAGGTTGATACAATCATTTGTTTCAGAGGAGTTGAGGGATCCATTTCTTCATAACTTCAATAAATGCATTTGACCAACGCCATCTACAAATGGTTTGTAAGCAGACAGTAAATTGTATTTACATATATTATACATCATTTATAAATAGACTAAGAAATTATACATGATTAAGAAATGAATAGCTGAAATATGTACTTAGACGGCTGGTTATAAAAATCGAATATCAGTTATTGACTATCCTAATATTCTGACAAATACGTGATAACTAAGGTCAGTAGGTCTATTTGAAGATGAGAATAAACATAACTAAAAAATGATATTTAGCAGATAATAAACAAATAGGGGCCAAATTAAAAGGCTGAAAAATAAATAAGTAAGCTGAACACACCCACAAACCAAAGCTAAAAACGTGTTCCAGTGAAAGATTAAAGCCCAGCAGCCCAACTGCAACATTAAATACAACATTTTTATTTAATTTTAGCGCTTGTCTTGATACTGCACTATAAAACAATCGGCGCATTATTGTTGATGAAAGCGTCCCGTGTAAACTGCAACTCTCACTGCGGTGAAGTTACAAAAATAACCAGCAATAATGTAAACAAATAATGTCGTATTAAAAAACGTGTATCGACAGCCATAATTGGCAACATGGTCCTATAAAAACGGGTTTATCTACTCGAATACGATCACTTACACAGATCAAGACACAGACGAAAATGAACGTCCGTTTTTACGCAGATAAGTATTCTTCCCATTTCTATATTTGGTTATAATAAAAACAACAGTTTGGATAAGCAGTTCACTTCAGAGTTGGTCTTGCTGAAGCCCAAGATCTTTAAGTCCAGAAAATAGATTGTCTGATTCCTTTAACGGTTTCTTCTTCTTCTCAACATGAGAGTGTGTTGACATGCTGCTGAATGGTGTTTTGTGTTATGGGAGGACTAGCCTGCATGAACTTAACGCCCCATGAACTTGACTTATCTTTTCTTTAAATGGGCTCATCCAGAAGTTAGAGAGAGATGTGCAACCACAGCAGTAAGATTTGTGGCCAGTTGCCCTGAGAAAACGGTAACAAGTGGAGTACAAACAACATTGTAAATATTGATCTGTTTATTGTCTGCCCTCCTATCGGTTGTCTTGGCAGAACAAAGCATCTCCTGTGTGAATCCAGAGGTCCAGTCCAGAGCAAGGAGGCCTGAGTGAACATGAAATCACATAATCAGCCATTTCTGGACAACTATGGAATCACCACTTGCGTCCAAAATGGCACCCTATTCCCTAGTGCTCTATAGGCCCTGGTCAAAAAGTAGTGCACTATATAGGGAATAGAGTGCTATTTGAGAAGCAACCCCATTGGGTCTCTAGGAATCCAGAGAAGGGCCAGGTGTTACGCAATGTCAATGTCAATGCAACCCCACAAAACATCTGGAGCACATTTTGTACAGAGGAAGATAGTAATGGAACAGACTCAAGCATATGATAGTAATGGAACAGACTCAAGCATATGATAGTAATGGAACAGACTCAAGCATATGATAGTAATGGAACAGACTCAAGCATATGATAGTAATGGAACAGACTCAAGCATATGATAGCAATGGAACAGACTCAAGCATATGATAGCAATGGAACAGACTCAAGCATATGATAGTAACAGAACAGACTCAAGCATATATATGACAGTAATGGAACAGACTCAAGCATATGATAGTAACAGAACAGACTCAAGCATATGACAGTAATGGAACAGACTCAAGCATATGACAGTAATGGAACAGACTCAAGCATATGATAGTAACAGAACAGACTCAAGCATATGATAGTAATGGAACAGACTCAAGCATATGATAGCAATGGAACAGACTCAAGCATATGATAGCAATGGAACAGACTCAAGCATATGATAGTAATGGAACAGACTCAAGCATATGATAGTAATGGAACAGACTCAAGCATATGATAGTAATGGAACAGACTCAAGCATATGACAGTAATGGAACAGACTCAAGCATATGATAGTAATGGAACCGACTCAAGAATATTCCCCATTCACAGGAAAAGGATGTACAAATGAAGGATTTAATTTTTTATTTATTTTATTTCACTTTTATTTAACCAGGTAGGTTAGTTGAGAACAAGTTCTCATTTGCAACTGCGACCTGGCCAAGATAAAGAATAGAAATTCGACACATACAACAACACAGAGTTACACATGGAATAAACAAAACATAGTCAATAATACAGTAGAACAAAAGAAAACAAAATGTCTATATACACTGAGTGCAAATGAGGTGAGGTAAGATAAGGGAGTTAAGGCAATAAATAGACCATGGTGGCAAAATAATTACAATAGAGCAATTAAACACTGGACTGGTAGATGTGCAGAGGATGAATGTGCAAGTAGAGATACTGGGGTGCAAAGGAGCAAGATAAATAAATAAATACAGTATGGGGATGAGGTAGGTAGATAGATGGGCTGTTTACAGCTGGGCTATGTACAGGTGCAGTGATCTGTAAGCTGCTCTGACAGCTGGTGCTTAAAGCAGGTGAGGGAGATATGAGTCTCCAGCTTCAGTGATTTTTGCAGTTCGTTCCAGTCATTGGCAGCAGAGAACTGGAAGGAAAGATGACCAAAGGAAGAATTGGCTTTGGGGGTGACCAGTGAGACATACCTGCTAGAGCACGTGCTACGAGTCGGTGCTGCTATGGTGACTAGTGAGCTGGGATAAGGCGTGGCTTTACCTAACAGTGACTTGTAGATAACCTGTAGCCAGTGGGTTTGGCGACGAGTATGAAGTGAGGGCCAACCAACGAGGACAGTTGGGGATACTTATTTTACAGTAGGTTTGAAATGCTGGAGAGTAACTGTTCCTTTCTAGGTAACAGATTAGTTCAACAACTACATAACTGAGCACATACAGTATGTCCAGTTGTTTCCTGTGAGGTCTTGATTGTCAACATGACACTCAAACACTGAAGAGGGTCTTGTTTTGAAAACATCCTTCCTAATTCCCTTTAGTAATCACTGAAATAACACATCAAAGGTAAATTGTCTGAAGCTATCACCACTCCACTTATGATATCACTAGTTACTCGAAGCCAATGAATGGAGGATGGAAGGAAGCGTGGATTGTGTTATAGTTGGAAATGTCCCAAGTGTTTACCCGTGAAAGGCCCCGTAGTACGAACTGTCACCACTGGAGGGGTGTATAGACGGTGACGGCTGTGTTCGTGCTGTGTTTACATCTGCGTGCTGTTGACGTGGAAGAGACACAGAAGAAAGATGGCGGCGCCCTCTGCAGAGCAGCAAAACGGCCAAAGTGATGAATCTGATCTACAAAGCCCTATATCGACAAATGATGAAGACTCCGAAACAGGATTGGGTGAGGGAGATCTCCCCGACTACCTTGTCGACTTGATAGAGAAAGAAATCGGAGTGGATCTGAAGTCGCTGAAGAAAGCGCTCCTGGATAAACTGACCGTGGGAAAAATAGTTGCTGGAAGAGCAGGTAGTTAAGTACCAAGCTAGCTAGTTAACTTTGCACACTCAAATAATATAAGCTTTAAGTGCTGTATCAGTTATTGAATTAAAATAATATAATAGTTAATTATGAGAATATTATTCTGCCCTTGACAGCATATAATTTAATGTAAGTAATTAAAAAATGATCCATCCAGCTAGTTAACCTTTGCTAGTTTAAGGGCGTGCATTTCCTTTTCTAACAGGTCTCCCAGGTAGCATGGTGGATCTGGGCAGATTCCTGCTGAGCGTTACACTCGGCCGACGTTATGTGGTCCGAGTCTGGGCCGCCTTAGGCAGTATAACTTATGTCTAGGATGCGGGGATTGAACTCGGGCCGATTCCGATGAGAGTTATCTGTCCCAAATGTACTACTTGGGTCTCGTGTCGATTGGGGCTACTCTGGCAGATGATTACACGGCTGCTTTATATAATTAGCATTTCATTATTTATTTATTTTTCCATATTTTTAATTCTTTATGTGAGCAAAAATACAATTAACATTTAAATAAAACATTTAAAGTCCTGCTTAAGTAGTATTTTGATACTTTGTGCAAGGCAATTGACAAGCATTAAAAAGTTGCTGGATGGGTCCTCCCGAGTGACTCAGTGGTCTAAGACACTGCATCGATGTGCAAACTGCGTTGCTACAGATGCTAGTTCGATAACCGTACCGGCCGCGACCGGGAGACCCGCACATTTGGCCCAGCGTCGTCCGAGTTAAGGGAGGGTTTGGCCGGACGCGATGTCCTTGTCCCGTCCCCATGTAGCGACTCCTGTGGTGGGCCAGGCGCATGCACGCTGACACGGTCATCAGGTGTACAGTGTTTTCTCCTACATCATTTTTTTGGGGGTGGATGGGTATAATTTGTATGCATAAAATGTAAAATAGTAATGTTTAAAATGACTAAATTCGGTAATTTTGTATACATTTATTTAAATTAGCATCAGGCTCCTTCTGGGGGATTCTGGTAAGATGCCGCAAAAAGTCGACTGAACTCACGTAGATGGAAACGGGACGATTCTGGGCAGTCATTCATTTTGATTCCAGGCCGAGTCCGACATCCGATTCGGGTCGATTCTATCAGTTCCGGCCCCGGAAGAGGGCCGTTTCTGGGCTGATTCCTCATTGCTAGCAACGGCTTTTATGTTGTTGAGAAAGATGAACTCTTTTAATGTCAGCAAGACCGTGATGACACTGTTTAGGTTGGACAGTGTGGTTAAGGTGGCCAGCCAGGTCATCAGGGTTCAACAGGCACAGCTCTCAGTGACATCCAGAAAGCATGTGGTGAGGAGAGCTAACAGTATCCTAGACTGTCCTCTGATCACCCCTCCTTGACAATTTTGCACTTCTCCCCTTAGGTCATCGTTTTAGACTTCCCAAACTCAATAGCAGCAGATACAATAACTATTTTATCCCACAGCCCATGAACTTTCTGAATCTGCACATTAAATTAAATGTTGATTTATTGCTGCACTTCTGCTCAATGATTGCTCCTTTTTATCAATGTCATTGTTTCATGTTGTGTGTATTGGTTGTATGGTTGTCACTGTTTTTAATGTTGCCGTTTTGTATTGTTGAACCCTGACTGCACAACATATCTCCCAATGGGGACAATAAAGATAAGTTGAACTTGAGGGTTTAAGAAAGGATTTTTAACAGTGTGTGGTCTCAATAATGACTGTCAACATGAAAACATCCTTCAAATCAAATTGTATTTGTCACATGCTTCATCAACAACAGGTATGGACTGTTAGTGAAATGCTTACTTACGAGCCCTTCCCACAATGCAGAGAGAAAGAAAAATAGAGAAATAATAGACAAGTCAAACACGTAGTAATGGATACACAATGAGGTATAGAGGTCCTGGATGGCAGGGAGCTCTGCCCCAGTGATGTACTGGGCCGTATGCACTACGGTCAACGTGGGGATGTGTTGTTGCCTACCTTCAGCACCTGGGGACGTCCCGTTGGGAAGACCAAGATCCAGTTGCAGAGGGAGATGTTCACCAGGATCCAGTTGCAGAGGGAGTGTTTTCAGTCCCTGGATCCTTAGCTTAGTGATGAGCTTGGAGGGCACTATGGTGTTGAACGCTGAACTGTAGTCAATGAACAGCATTCTCACGTAGGTGTTCCTTTTGTCCAAGTGGGAAAGGGCAGTATGGAGTGCAATAGAGATTATGTCATCTGTGGATCTATTGGGGTGGTATGCAAATTGGAGTGGGTCCAGGGTGTCTGGGATGATGGTGTTGATGTGATTCATGATAAGCCTTTCAAAGCTTTTCATGGCTACAGATGTGACTGTTATGGGGCGATCGTCATTTAGGCAGGTTACCTTGGCGTCCTTGGGCACAGGGACTATGGTGGTCTGCTTGTAACATGTAGGTATTACAGACTGGGTAAGAGATTAAACATGTAAATGAAGACACTTGCCAACTGGTCAGTGCATGCTCCGAGTATGCATCCTGGTCCTGGGGCCTTGTTGATGTTAACCTGTTTAAAGGTCTTACCCACATCGGCTACGGAGAGCGTGATCACGCAGACGCCCTGAACAGCTGGTACTCTCACTTATGGTTCAGGGTTGCTTGCTCATTCCATTTTATTAATCACTGAAATAACACATCTGCTGTAAATCTTATGATATCAGTGGTTACTCCAAGCCAAGTTACGGAGGAGGGAAGGAAGCATGGATTGTGTAATATTTGGAAATACCATATGGTACCATATTTATTTATTATGCGTTATCATAGTAAAATGGCAGTATAATGCATTAAATAAATAAACCCCCCCAAGGCCAAAAGAGTTTGGTTGGCGTTATATTGATGAATTTATATACCAGTATGGAAACGTTCTGATAAAGTCAGAGGCAGGCTACTTGTTGGTCTTAGTTTTCTGTCAAGAAAAAGGGAAAGAGGTGCTGTGAAAAAGGGGTAATACTTTCTGTTTTAATAGTACCGTTTTTAGCTCATGTTTGGGTTCCTTGTGTTGCCAACCTGAAATGTGGGAGATAGTGAGGTATATGGTAGCCATATTTTAGGCATTTTGCAACCATTTACACTATTTATAGTCAATGGATGTTCCGCTTGTTTCGGCACACTGAGGAAGCCGCTTGCTCTAGTAGCGGTTGCTTCATGCAGTCTCTCTACAGTGGCTCTCGCGCTAGCTGCCTAGTCAGTGAGTAATTTGAATGAGTGAGACAACTGAAAACTGAAGAGAGAAGTAAATATTTTAAACATAATCACAGTGAGCGAATTATAAAGCATAGGATATGAAACACCAAGTTAAGCGGAATGTAATGATATAATTGTGTTTTTTTTTACAAGGTTTTGATAGTTTAATTGATTTATAAAAGTCTGTTAGCATAGAGCTAACGTCGGCTAAAGTTAGCTCCAGTCAAGCTAGCCTGTCGTAGTCATGGAGACAGGACCAACGAACATTCACACAGAGTGGAAACATTCTAACTGGCTGTATTTAGAGATATTTTGAGAATGACATTTTAATAATGTATCTATGAGATAAAATGGTAATTTATACCTTTTTACAAATAGTGTTTTAGCACGTTGGATATTTGGAATTGTATAAGACTAGCCAAGACAGTTGAATGAGAGAGAGCCAACTGAAAACTGTATTGAAGAGAGAAGCACCCAATAAACTATTTTAAATCTTCAAGGTTTCAGACTCCCGTCATTCTTCCGGGAGGTAATTCTGACCTCTCGAAAGAACTGTTACGTTTATCTAAGCGCCAGACGAGAACGCATCTACATATAGTCACTCTTAGTGATTATGTGCGTCAATGCATTATTCCACGGGGACTCAGGTGGCAAAAATAACCATCTCGCTTACAGATGACTTCTGTGAGCGCTGGTGTGCCATCCTGAACAAATGCTCTATTGGTTTAATGACGTTAATTGTTGACCAGTTGAAGAATGATTTATTTATTGTAATGGATAACACGATTAAAGACAAACGCACAGCTTTAAAAATAGCTGTTAATGATGATGGCATATATCAAATGAACGGATGAAAACTAACCAAGCGCTCCAGGACAAGTTGTCTTAAGAAATAAAGGAACTTAAAATCAAGAAATTCAACCAAGACAAAAAAGACAAGGCCGAGAATAAAGTCTACTTCTGGAGAAACCCTGACGAGGTCCTGCTCCTCCTCTCCATGGCAGAGGCAGGAGGGATGCCGCTTACTTCTATCCACCCCGTCTGATCAACGCTCTACAACCAGCGCTTCCCGTGGTAGTTTTTTATTCAACGAGAGACTGGACGGACGGAAGGGCGGAGGAGGCCGCAGGCACGCGCATCGACGAGATGCCGCACTCGACAGGGTAAGAAGAAACGACTATCAGAGGCAGAGGAGACCGTTCACACGGTCCCAGAACCCACGGGACTGAGTGTCTTTAATTTATCAAGCAAGATATTGAGCCCTGCCCACGTCTCTTTGCTTAATAAAGGGTTATATTTTGTGCCTTACAACCCAGTGCAACGATGTTGATGTTAAAACCTGTTGCGACTCTAGGGGCAGTATTTTCATTTTTGAAAAAAAAAACGTTCCCTTTTTAAACGGGATATTTTGTCAGGACAAGATGCTAGAATATGCATATAATTGACAGCTTTGGATAGAAAACACTAACGTTTTCAAAACTGTAAAGATATTGTCTGTGAGTACTGAGAACTGATGTTGCAGGCGAAAGCCTGAGAAAAATCCAATCCGGAAGTGCCCCATATTTTGAAAGCGCTGTGTTCCAATGAGTCCCTATTGAGCTGTGAATGTGCTATCAACCAGCTTACGCTTTCTACGTATTCCCCAAGGTGTCTACAGCATTGTGACGTAGTTTTACGCATTTATGTTGAAGAATAGCCGTAGGCGGCTACATTGCGTAAGTGGTCACCTGATGGCTCCCAGGGTGACTCTCGTGTAAAATACAGAGGTAGCCATTACTGCAATCGGTCCTACTTAAAAACTAATTGTCCTGACAGATATATTATCGAATAGATATTTGAAAAACACCTTGAGGATCGATTATAAACAACGTTTGCCATGTTTCTGTTGATATTATGGAGCTAATTTGGAATATTTTTGCAGTTTTCATGACTGCAATTTCCGTGCGATTTCTCAGCCAAACGTGAAGAACAAACGGAGCTATTTCTCCTACAAAAAAAAATGAAATAATCTTTGGGGGAAAAAATGAAATTTGGCTATCTACCTGGGAGTCTCGTGAGTGAAAACATCCGAAGTTCATCAAAGGTAAACGATTTAATTTGATTGCTTTTCTGATTTTCGTGACAAGGTTGCCTGCTGCACTTCTAGCAAGGCACAATGCTATGCTAGTCTATCGATAAACTTACACAAATGCTTGTCTAGCTTTGGCTGTAAAGCATATTTTGAAAATCTGAGATGACAGGGTGATTAACAAAAGGCTAAGCTGTGTTCCAATATATTTCACTTGTGATTTTCATGAATCGGAAGATTTTCTAGGAAGATTTATGTCCGTTGCGTTGCATTATGCTAATTAGTGTCAGTCGATGATTACGCTCCCGGACCCGGGATGGGGAGTCACAAGAAGATTAATAAAGGTAGACATGTTTAAGTTTTTTAGAAACATCCGTTTATGGGAATACTTTAGCTCCCCTAATTCTGACACTTCTATTGAACCAGTAGATTGCTCTCCTGTACATACTTTGACTCCTTTTAGAAGCAAGAGTTATTTTATACCTCCAGCCAATCGCAATCACTCTGAGACATATTGCAGACTTATGGAAAAAGATGTTGGACAGCTACTTAAGAATAAACAGGGGTGCAAATCTTTCCCATAATTTACCTAAGGATGAAAAACAAGCTTTGCCAATCCGATTTAGTCCTTATTCGTAAGATAAGGGTGGGTCGGTTGTACTCATGGATAGGACAGTCCTTATTCGTCCTGCTGATAAGGGTGGGTCGGTTGTACTCATGGATAGGACAGTCCTTATTCGTCCTGCTGATAAGGGTGGGTCGGTTGTACTCATGGATAGGACAGTCCTTATTCGTCCTGCTGATAAGGGTGGGTCGGTTGTACTCATGGATAGGACAGTCCTTATTCGTCCTGCTGATAAGGGTGGGTCGTTGTTCATGGATAGGACAGTCCTTATTCGTCCTGTTGATAAGGGTGGGTCGGTTGTACTCATGGATAGGACAGTCCTTATTCGTCCTGTTGATAAGGGTCGGTTGTACTCATGGATAGGACAGTCCTTATTCGTCCTGCTGATAAGGGTCGGTTGTACTCATGGATAGGACAGTCCTTATTCGTCCTGCTGATAAGGGTCGGTTGTACTCATGGATAGGACAGTCCTTATTCGTCCTGCTGATAAGGGTGGGTCGGTTGTACTCATGGATAGGACAGTCCTTATTCGTCCTGCCTCATGGATAGGACAGTCCTTATTCGTCCTGCTGATAAGGGTGGGTCGGTTGTACTCATGTATAGGACAGTTTATGTAAATGAGTGTCATAGACAGCTGCTTGATAACACCTTTTCAAGAAACTCAGAAATGACAACTCCCAATTTCAGATAAGATCTTTACTGTCCTAGATGGGTATTTAAGTTCTGATAAGATAACCAAAAAAGAACATAACTTTTTGGCTATTCAACACCCTAAAATTGCCACTTTCTACACTTTTCTGAAATTACACAAGAATGTTACAAAACCTCCAGGGCGCCCTATTGTAGCGGGCATTGATGTACAGTAACAGCCCCTCTATCTACTTTTGTTGACTTTTTTATTAGACCACTCCTGCAGAACAGCTCCCCTCCTTTGTAAAGGACACCAGCAGTATGATCGCTATCATTGAATCTCTTGATCCTCTCCCTGAGAATACCTTGTGTTACTTTTGATGTTGAGTCGTTATACACAATATGAGGGCGGTATTGAATCTATGGAACATTTTCTTCTGCAACGTGATCCTAATGAACTACATTCCAGTGACTGCATTATAACATTGTCTGAAATAGTACTCACACATAACTATTTCATGTTTCTAAATGATTTCTTTATTCAGACGAAGGGTACTGCTATGGGATCCCCCATGGCTCCTAACTATGCTAATTTGTATGTGGGTTACATGGAGAAACAGTCTATTTTCAATCCCCTCAACAAAAAAAATCTTGCCTAACATCATTTGGAAACGGTATATTGATGATATTTTTGTTCTGTGGAGGGGTGATGCAAAACAGCTCCAGGCGTTCCATGCTTTTCTTAACTCCTGTTCTGATCATTTGAGATTTACTATGCAATCTGATACACTTCAAATCAGTTTTCTTGATCTTCTGATCTTGTGTGAAGATAATGTTCCACATCAACAACAAACTAGAACGGTCCAAACACACCAAGACAGTTGTGAAGAGGACACGACAAAGCCTATTCCCCCTCAGGAAACTAAAAAGATTTGTCAGGGGTCCTGAGATCCTCAAAAGGTTCTACAGCTGCAACATCGAGAGCATTCTGACTGGTTGCATCACTGCCTGGTATGGCAATTGCTCGGCCTCTGACCGCAAGGCACTACAGAGGGTAGTGCGTATGGCCCAGTACATCACTGGGGCTAAGATGTCTGCCATCCAGGACCTCTACACCAGGCGGTGTCAGAGGAAGGCCCTACAAATTGTCAAAGACCCTAGCCACCCCAGTCATATACTGTTATCTCTACTACCGCATGGCAAGCGGTACCGGAGTGCCAAGTCTAGGACAAAAAGGCTTCTCAACAGTTTTTACCCCCAAGCCATAAGACTCTGAACAGGTAATCAAATGGCTACCCAGACTATTGTGTATAGCCTGTCTTTTTACTGTTGTTTTTTTCTTTACTTACCTATTACGTTCCTTTTTTTGCACTATTGGTTAGAGCCGGTAAGTAAGCATTTCACTGTAAGGCATTTCACCTGTTGTGAAACGTTGATTTGATTTGATCCTTGACAAGTCTCGGATGGTTGATTCCTGCGCTACCGAAATTAAGCCTTGGCCTCGAACGCTTGCAGTGAACATTTTGCAGAAACTGAACGTTTCTTCATGGAAAATAACGATATAGTTTATAGCACTTGTAATTTGTATTTGCTAATATATATTTCGTTTTTATAATATTGACACCATATTCCATTGGTTAACTGACCACAAACCATTGAATCAATATGAAGAAGTGTTGATTATTTGACGTCAGGAGAGTACAGCACATGAAAGAAAGCGGTGAGATATGCAGCACAGCGTTATGTTTCTGCAATGTTCACTGCTGTCGTGTGAGGCCAAGAGTGCGGGGCGCTTCATTTCTGTCGCGCTGGGATCAAAACGTTAACAGTTCTGCGCTGCTCCGCAAAGCGTAAGAAGTAGAGGCCCTATCACCATAAATGCTGCAAGGCCAACGCAGACAGCAGATTGACCATGTAGTTCCTTTTAGCCTGCCTGATCTCTAGCCATCGTGCACTGGCCAACATAACATGGGAGGTTGCGTTCATGTGGGCTAGTCCCCCATGTAACCAAACACCATTCAGCAGTATGTCAACAAAGACCTTTGCTCTGTCAAAACGATACGCCACGCCCATGGACCTTAGTTTATTCTCCAAAGTATGTAGCTAACATAGAGCAGCGGAATAATTCAGTTTGAGTCGTTAGACAAGAAAAACCGGTTAAAGAAATCGAGCGATCCATTTTCTGCATTTAAGTTAGCCCCTCTCTGAAGTGAACAATTTATCTAAGCTGTTGTTTGTATCATAACCAAATATTAAAATGGGAAGAATTCATATCTGGGTAAAACGGGCGTTCATTTGTGTGTGTGTCTTGATAGGGGTAAGTGATCTTCCAGTCTATTGGCCTTATTTCATTCGAGTTGATGAATTCGTTTTTTCTATCGGTCACTTATGACCGTGTAGACACGTTTAGTTATATGACTTCCATCCCCACATTTATTGCAGCGCTTGTTGTTGTTGAAGAACTAAGAAGTAAAAGAAAATAGATGTTGTAGCCTACGTAGTTACCATTTTATATCAGCTGTCATGTTTAAACTTTCACTGGAATCCGTTTTTTTAGGTGTGGCTTGTGGAGATGTGTTCAACATATGTATTTATTGTCTCCGCATATTCTACTTAAGCTGCAGCATGTTATAAAGTTATGTCATGTTTATTAACTCAGACACATGGCATACCACAAAGGGTTTGTAAGTATATTTGATTAGTAAACAGCCAACTAAATGAACATTTCAGCTATTCATGTAATCATTGATAGGCTATTTATAAATGATACATATGAAATATTGTAAACTCATTAACCCTCTGCTCAAAAACCCTGTAAATAATTCCATCCCTCATGACTCATGATGAAGCATGAGTAGAATTCCCAGAATAATACCCTGTACATTGTAATGATTGTATCAACCTTTACTGTGCATTATCAGTAGAATTCTCAGAATAATACCCTGTACATTGTAATGATTGTATCAACCTTTACTGTGCATTATCAGTAGAATTCTCACTATAATACCCTGTACATTGTAATGATTGTATCAACCTTTACTGTGCATTATCAGTACATTCTCAGAATAATACCCTGTACATTGTAATGATTGTATCAACCTTTACTGTGCATTATCAGTAGAATTCTCAGAATAATACCCTGTACATTGTAATGATTGTATCAACCTTTACTGTGCATTATCAGTAGAATTCTCACTATAATACCCTGTACATTGTAATGATTGTATCAACCTTTACTGTGCATTATCAGTAGAATTCTCACTATAATACCCTGTACATTGTAATGATTGTATCAACCTTTACTGTTTATTATCAGTAGAATTCTCACTATAATACCCTGTACATTGTAATGATTGTATCAACCTTTACTGTGCATTATCAGTAGAATTCTCACTATAATACCCTGTACATTGTAATGATTGTATCAACCTTTACTGTGCATTATCAGTAGAATTCTCACTATAATACCTGTACATTGATTGTATCAACCTTTACTGTGCATTATCAGTAGAATTCTCACTATAATACCCTGTACATTGTAATGATTGTATCAACCTTTACTGTGCATTATCAGTAGAATTCTCAGAATAATACCCTGTACATTGTAATGATTGTATCAACCTTTACTGTGCATTATCAGTAGAATTCACACTATAATACCCTGTACATTGTAATGATTGTATCAACCTTTACTGTGCATTATCAGTAGAATTCTCAATAATACCCTGTACATTGTAATGATTGTATCAACTTTACTGTGCATTATCAGTAGAATTCTCAGAATAATACCCTGTACATTGTAATGACTGTATCAACCTTTACTGTGCATTATCAGTAGAATTCTCAGTATAATACCCTGTACATTGTAATGATTGTATCAACCTTTACTGTGCATTATCAGTAGAATTCTCAGTATAATACCCTGTACATTGTAATGATTGTATCAACCTTTACTGTGCATTATCAGTAGAATTCTCAGTTAATACCCTGTACATTGTATAATCACCTTTACTGTATTATCAGTAGAATTCTCAGTTAATACCTGTAATTGATTTGTATCAACCTTTACTGTGCATTATCAGTAGAATTCTCACTATAATACCCTGTACATTGTAATGATTGTATCAACCTTTACTGTGCATTATCAGTAGAATTCTCACTATAATACCCTGTACATTGTAATGATTCAACCTTTACTGTGCATTATCAGTAGAATTCACTATAATACCCTGTACCTTTCAACTTTACTGTGCATTATCAGTAGAATTCTCAGTATAATACCCTGTACATTGTAATGACTGTATCAACCTTTACTGTGCATTATCAGTAGAATTCTCAGTATAATACCCTGTACATTGTAATGATTGTATCGTGTGTTGTATTCTCTTCAGATCATCAGCTCCCTCTTGTTGGCCATCACCTTATTTGGACATGGGTACTTCCACCAATCAGAAGAAGTAATTGTTATTTTTATAGCTCCTATTGCATTTCCTTATTATGTCATACACATTTTGTTATAATAATGCTGTGTCCATCTAGCCTGGTCCCAGATCTGTTTGTGCTGTCTTTCCAACTCCTACAGTGTTTGGCATGACAACAACCATAGGTGTTGGCTATACAGCATAAACAGATCTGAGACCAGGCTAGAATCCAGCAGTATCATTGTAATATTATGATTATAAACCCATAATTGCCATTTCATGAATTTGACTTGTCTTCCTACTCACAGATAGACAAGATGCTGCCAGGGATAGCAGTTCTGTATGTCCTAGAAGCAGCAACCCTGGTCCTGTCAATCTTTGGGGTCTATGGAGCTCGCAAGGAGAAGAAGTGGGCTGTGATTCTGGTAAGCTTGCCAAGACCTGTACCCTAAAGTAGTAGCTGCCCTGGTCCAAGATCTGTTGGTGTTGTCTTGGACAATGACCATAGGGGTTGGCTATACAACACAAACAGATCTGGGATCAGGTTAGTGTCTACCGACGTGCAAAACGGTTCCTTTCTGACAAGTCATGGCCTTAGAACTCAACTCAACCATTTTCCCATGACCTGTTTCAACATGTTTCCCAGAAAGTGTGATATGGTTTGAAGTGATTTTGATTTGAATGAACCTTTAAGTATTGATTTTGCTTGACAACCCCAATATGTGTGTAGTTTTCAGTAGGTATGTCACTGGCCAGCCTATACCTGTTTGTGGAGTGTGTGAAAGTATATCAAGCCAAACACAAGGTACAGTCTACAGCTTATATGTATCTTACCTTTTCAATTCAACCTTGAGCCAATGTTTGTTTGCTGTTCGGTGAAAATATATTAGAGTTAAATGTAACATAAATGTTATAGTATAAAGCATGATGGTGGAATATATCTGACTCTTGATAATTCAGTCTGTTCCTATCAAAGTCGTAGATGATTACTGTATAGGTTTTAGCTGTGAATATAACATTCAATGTAAACCTCATTCATTTCAAGATGGAGGAGTTAAGCAGAAAGGAAGACCTAGCCATGATGCCTCTCAGTGGAGCGAAACAAAACGATATAGAACAGATATACTACTTTCAAGCTAATGTAAGTCACCTTCATTGAGTACTTCTTAGGGTCTCGGCCAATCCAGGACAGGGTGTGTGCTTCCACCTTTGTAATTAGGTAGGTTTTTCCATGGGTGAGTCTTTGGGGCTGGTAGACACTGTACAAATGGGGTTGTTTTGGATAAAAAGTGTCTGCGATGTGTTTTCCGGACACAGATGATGTAAACCTAGTCCTGGAATAAAAGCTCTTTCATTGGAGATGTCTCCATGGAGTAGTCTTCAAGGCCTTATAGTTCTGGACTAAAAGCTCTTTCATTGGAGATGTCTCCATGGAGTAGGCTTCAAGGCCTTATAGTTCTGGACTAAAAGCTCTTTCATTGGAGATGTCTCCATGG
Source organism: Oncorhynchus keta (assembly GCF_023373465.1). Classification (NCBI taxonomy): domain Eukaryota; kingdom Metazoa; phylum Chordata; class Actinopteri; order Salmoniformes; family Salmonidae; genus Oncorhynchus; species Oncorhynchus keta. The sequence goes on along the minus strand of NW_026277175.1, from coordinate 76,038 downwards.
AGTAGGCTTCAAGGCCTTATAGTTCTGGACTAAAAGCTCTTTCATTGGAGATGTCTCCATGGAGTAGGCTTCAAGGCCTTATAGTTCTGGACTAAAAGCTCTTTCATTGGAGATGTCTCCATGGAGTAGGCTTCAAGGCCTTATAGTTCTGGACTAAAAGCTCTTTCATTGGAGATGTCTCCATGGAGTAGTCTTCAAGGCCTTATAGTTCTGGACTAAAAGCTCTTTCATTGGAGATGTCTCCATGGAGTAGTCTTCAAGGCCTTATAGTTCTGGACTAAAAGCTCTTTCATTGGAGATGTCTCCATGGAGTAGGCTTCAAGGCCTTATAGTTCTGGACTAAAAGCTCTTTCATTGGAGATGTCTCCATGGAGTAGGCTTCAAGGCCTTATAGTTCTGGACTAAAAGCTCTTTCATTGGAGATGTCTCCATGGAGTAGTCTTCAAGGCCTTATAGTCTGGACTAAAAGCTCTTTCATTGGAGATGTCTCCATGGGAGTAGTCTTCAAGGCCTTATAGTCCTGACTCTTTTCATTGGAGATGTCCATGGAGTAGTCTTCAAGGCCTTATAGTTCTGGACTAAAAGCTTTTCATTGGAGATGTCTCCATGGAGTAGGCTTCAAGGCCTTATAGTTCTGGACTAAAAGCTCTTTCATTGGAGATGTCTCCATGGAGTAGGCTTCAAGGCCTTATAGTTCTGGACTAAAAGCTCTTTCATTGGAGATGTCTCCATGGAGTAGGCTTCAAGGCCTTATAGTTCTGGACTAAAAGCTCTTTCATTGGAGATGTCTCCATGGAGTAGGCTTCAAGGCCTTATAGTTCTGGACTAAAAGCTCTTTCATTGGAGATGTCTCCATGGAGTAGGCTTCAAGGCCTTATAGTTCTGGACTAAAAGCTCTTTCATTGGAGATGTCTCCATGGAGTAGGCTTCAAGGCCTTATAGTTCTGGAAATCATTACATGTTTTAAAGTGTCTGTTGTTCTGTTTCCTTCACTTTCAGTTCAAATGCTGTGGGCTCGTACAAGGCTACCAAGACTGGGGCACAGACATCCCCATCTCCTGTCTCTGTTCTGATGAGGACTCAACAGACTTTGAATGTGTGAGTCTGCAGTGTTAAATAAGTTAACTTGATGATGATGTTGTTGTTGTGTGTATGCTGAGGAGGATTCAGTGTGTCAGTCTGTGTTAAATAAATCTGTTATGTCTTTCGGGAAGATCAATTGGTATATTTTAATGAGCCCATGTCACATTCTATTTCAGGTTGCTCGTGGTAACAATACAATATTTGTTATTCACTATCCCAACAGTGATATGTCTGAGGATGATGACCACAAGGGATTAATGGATGAACACATGCTGGTATATAAAGAGGTAAAATCATGTCATTCCACTACACCATTACAATGCCATAATTCTAGTTTGATATACAAAGATGATTTACAGTACTGATACAGTCTCTGATACAATAAACTGATATTTGTTCTGATATAATACGACACACATACTCTTGTTTTTCTCACAAAATGATAAACTCTAAATTTGTCATTTTCAGCCATGTCTTCCCATCCTGCTCTCTTCCATGGGCTATGCAATCAGCCTGATGATAGGAACATTAGTAGCACTGACAGCATTATGGGTATGTATTTCAGATCTCTGTCTGTACTATTTATCCATTTCAGGGTTGGGGTCCATTCAGTTTTTTCAATCAAATCAATTGAAATTCAATTCCCCCAAAATAGTCCGTAGTTTTTTCAATTCAGGAAATTAAATTAAATTGACTACCCGAATTGAAAACTTTAGTAGTATTTGTTTATTATAATTATTACCGATGTGGCAGCTAAAATCTGAATTGCAGTACACAGTACATACAAGTAAACAAGAACAATTAAAACATCTGAAAGTCAGGAAGCTAACTGTCGTGGAAATTCAGTACTGAGAGAGACTTGGTCATTTCTTCAAACAATCATCTTTATTTAATATTGATTAATTATTGCAATACTGAGGATGGTTGACCCCCCCCCCCCTAACCTCTTAACCTTACACAAATACAGAGTACTGTATATAGCTGACCCCCCCCCCCATGCAGACCAAGGAGTATCATAAGCCACTGGCTGCATCCTGTCGTTATCTGCACTTGGGTTGTTGTCTTAACCCCACCCTGGCTTAGTTTCCAAGATGGAAGAATGATTTAGAGACAATGAGGAATTGTTCTAAACTCCTCTCTTGGTTACACCCATCACATCTTTACTATGTAATGCAGTCTTCAACTCATTTGTCAGCTCAAATCATCTCTGGTGACCATATGCCCAGATTAGCTGCAGGGAACTAGAGTGGAGACCATAATAAAATAGAAACTAACAGGACAGAAATATCCTTCTATCTATTAAACATTAATTGCAAACTATTAATAATTAACAAATCAGGTAAATATGTAATTTTTCTATCACACCCCAACGCTGTACCATAGTGATTTTTACCATAGGTGTTGAGTGTAGGCCTATTAGATTGAACCATCATCTATCACACTCAGCATCTGGTCACCTGCTCCGTCAATCCTGACTGAACCGTTACTGTGTGTCTGGTCCTCAGGATGTTGGAGTTGTCCTGGCCATCACAATACTCTGCCAGATGAGAAGAAAGGTTGATGTGCCACCTGTGATCTTCACCTCTCAACCACCTCAATACAGGGAGCTGTGTGACACAGCAGAGAGTGTCTGAAATGAAATGGTCCTCTTGTGAAGGAGACTCAATGCACTAGTCTGAGTGCCAGTCTGTTTGTGCCATCATGACAACTCCTGTCACTCATTTGTGTCAAGCCAAACATGACAATGGGTGACAAAGAGTTGACTTGGCAATGACAGACTGGCACGATGGCCTTTATTTATCTAGGCAAGTCAGTTACAAACAACTTCTTATTTACAATGACGGCCTACTGGGGAACAGTGGGTTAAACTGCCTTGTTCAGGGGCAGAACGACAGTTGGCAAGACCACAAACAGATCTGGGATCAGGTTAGCAATGCACTCCTATTATGTACATACTCATAACACACATGAAAGGACAACTCAGGACATTATTAGACATCTCTACTGTGTTGTCCAAAGTGTTACTGTTCAACCATTTAACCGTTGAAGTGCCTAAGTGTTGGTTACAGTGTCTTGAATAAAGAGACAATCATCTTTTAACATTATGGTCCTTCTTTATTCGACAACCATTTCTTCCAATGACCTTTGTCCTTTGTCCTCTCCCCATCCTTGTTTCATTTTCTGCCTTTGTCTTTTCCTCCTGCTCTCTCCTCTCTCTTCCTCCTCTCCTCCCTCTTTTCCACTTGCTCTCTCCTCTCATTCTCCTCTCTCTTCCTCTTTTCAGCCTACTTGGCCCTATCAGAGCCTACACCCATTAAAACCTCACCACTATTCCACTATTTGGCCCTATCAAATCCTACACCCATTAAAACCTCACCACTATTCCACTACTTGGCACTATCAGATCCTACACCCACTAAAACCTCCCCACTATTCCACTACTTGGCCCTATCAGATCCTACACCCACTAAAACCTCCCCACTATTCCACTACTTGGCCCTATCAGACCCTACACCCACTAAAACCTCCCCACTATTCCACTACTTGGCCCTATCAGACCCTACACCCACTAAAACCATTCCACTACTTGGCCCCTAAACCCTCCCCACTATTCCACTACTTGGCCCTATCAGATCCTGTACCAGGCCTCTTTTCCACGTTGATAGCATGCATACGTAAACACAGCACCAGACCAATGTTTATCTGTTATATTGACTAGATAGTGACCGCTCTAACAATGGAAATGCATCTCCTCAATGATCAAAGACAGGGGAGATCAGGTTGTAACATTCTAGCCAATGAGAAAGCAGATACACAACTAAGTTATTTTACTTAAAGTTGCCAGAATGTAACTTGCATCCACTTATATCAGTACATTTGTAACAGCCTAAACATCACAGAACTATTAGATCAAATAAGCCTCACATATTTGACCCTTCCCTAAGTTCCGCCTCACTTGGTTACTTCTGCAACATCGAACAACATTTTCCCTGGAAGCCCAATTCCCCATTCAACCACTGGTGAAATCCCCTCACAATGATCTCAAAGTGTGGAGGACCATCCGCCTCAGTGCATTTCTGAAAAATACAAATAGGGAAACATTTAAAAAGTTATATTTTTTAATAAAACTATACTATATATATTCAGGTCAGCAAATAAATGATTAAAACACACTGTTTGCACTAAAGGTCTACAGTAGCCTCAGCAGCAGTCTGTAGGGTAGCACCATGGTGTAGCTAGAGGACAGCGAGCTTCTATCCTCCTCTGGGTACATTGACTTTAATACAAAACCTAGAGAACTCATGGTTCTTAACCGCTTCCATAGACTTACACAGAAATTGTGACAACGTCAGAGCCCTTGCAAGATGAACTGACGTTGTCCACCCAATTAGAAGATCAGAGAATTAATATAGTACTGAAAGAATAAGCTACAGCTAGCTAGCACTGCAGTGGTGAGTAGATGACTCAATGAGAGAAAAAGACAATAGTTGAACAAATTAATTTCTTCCAAAATGAAGGAGAAGCAAGACAGAGAGAGGGAGAGAGATGGAGACAGGGAAAGAGAGAGAGAGACAGAGAAAGAGAGACAGAGAAAGAGAGAGAGACAGAGAAAGAGAGAGAGAGAGAGAGAGAGACAGAGACAGAGAGAGAGAGAGAGAGACAGAGAGAGAGAGAGAGAGAGAGAGAGAGAGACAGAGAAAGAGAGAAGAGAGAGAGCAGAGAGAGAAAGAGACAGAGAAAGAGAGAGAAAGAGAGAGAGAGAGAGAGAGAGAGAGAGAGAGAGAGAGAGAAGAGAGAGAGAGAGAGAGAGAGAGAGAGAGAGGGAGAGAGAGAGAGAGAGAGAGAGAGAGAGGGGAGAGAGAGAGACAGAGACAGAGACAGAGACAGAAAGAGGGGAGAGAGAGAGAGAGAGAAAGAGAGAGAGAGACAGAGAAAGAGAGACAGAGACAGAGAGAAAGAGAGAGACAGAGAAAGAGAGAGAGAGAGAGAGAAAGAGAGAGAGAGACAGAGAAAGAGAGAGAGAGACAGAGAAAGAGAGACAGAGAAAGAGAGAAAGAGAGAGACAGAGAAAGAGAGAGAGAGAGAGAGAGAGATAGCTATGTTTGGTTGTATTCTTTTCTTCACTTTCACTTAGCTAGGGAATGCAGCTAGCTAGTTTAGCCTATTCAAATACCTGGCTCAAACAGAGAAGATGCTATGTTACTTAGTTGGCTATGGCTATCCAACTCTGGAACTCATTCAAGTCAAGATAAGCTCTTGTTTTAATGAATGTTTGCCACTGTAGGCTGTGTGTAGCGGTTAGCGGTCATGATATGAAGGTTTGGCTTGTAAAGGTTTTTTCTCCTGGTTACAGACAGCTGATGTGTTGTGCACTAAAGTCCACAAGCGAATGGAAAAGGTGAGTGGATGAGAGCGAGTTGGTAATTGCAAGAAGGAATTCTATATACAACGAGCAAAGTGTTAATGCGGTTTTTATGTGGCTGCTTTGAAAGTGAATTGTGTTTGCGTGTGATCAGGTGTGTGTTCATTCCTCCGATTCTGTTAAAAGAAAAACCTTAAACAGAAGCAAACGGAACGAAACAGAAATAAACATACCTGAATTTGTCCAATAGAAACTCACATTTGCAACTTTTGGACTAATGATTACATCTTAGATCAGCTAGATGCAGGCTAGAGTGTGCAAACGGCTCTACATATCACCTATACAGCTCTTTCATATCCTCCTAGGGAGGAGGAGGTAGGGTTTCTATTGGACAGGGCCTAACTATACTGGCCCAATAAGCACGTGCCATAGTGATAGCTGTTATTGGACAGTGGTTAGGGTTTGGCATTGGTGCTGTTGTCCTGGGTTCAATACTCTCTAGGGGAGTCACCCTACTCTCACATTAGTACCAATATATGTTCATGTCATTATTTGGCAGCAGTTAAACACCTATCTGATCTAATTCAAAATAAGTTTGTCAATGACACGTTTGTTGTGCATTATATATGTGGTGTAGATTTCAAAATGACCATGGAGTTATTTTTGAGATGCTCAGCTATGTAGAATGAATAAATACTGACCATTTATGAGGTAGTAGAAATGTGGTCAATTACAATTCGTGCTCAAGGGGAAAACGCACATATTCCTAACGTTTGATGACAAACTAATTTTAAATTCGATCAGATAGGTCTGTTGTAACTGATGCCAAAATAATGACATTAACATGTTTTTGTTAAGTGGGTCTTGAACACAAGACCAAAGACCAATGACAAACACCTTCACCACTGTTCCAATAAGGGATATCGTTAGGACATGTGCTTATTGGGCCACTATAGTTAGGCCCTGTCCTGTCCAGAACAAACCCTACCCCCTACTCACCAGACACTTGTGCCGATTTGAAACAACTTGACACCTCTGTTAAAAATACTCTCACGAAAAAGGGATTCAAGAGTATCAATTAAAACAGGTTAAAATGCACCACCAACATTAGACAACTGTTCTGAAAGCCCTTAAATGGATGAAATAAGTCAATCAAATCAATGATGAGAATGGTCAGATTAATCAGTACATGATATGGACATGGTAGTGTAGCAGGAAGCTAGACATACCGTGAAACAAGAGGTTATGAGTTCAAATCACTGGTGAGAACTGCAGAATAATAATTATTGTATAAACTAACATGCACAATTGTAGTCAAATATCTCATTTGATGATGTTATGTTAAAAGCATTCTGTGTGAGTGTCACTTGCCAACAAAAAAAAGAGCTATGAATGGATCAGTGGTTCACCAATCAGGGCCTTGATTGGCATGACAACACTAACAAGTCTTGACTTGTAATGAAACCATTTCTATTTGTTTTGTTCCATCAGGCGATGTCCTGACAACTGATACACAGAAATGTTCTTGAAATATGTCTAGAACATGAATATCTTATGTCTGAGAACACGAAGATAGCTTGTCTGTCAAAATGTTGGACGTAAATATTTTGGCATTTGAGCTAATAGAGCGTGCGGCTCTCCTTTACTTAATCTTGTTTTCTGAGAACATAGCAGCCATGTTCTGTGTATGTTTGTTGGGACGTTGATGGAATATTCTCCTAACCCTTACAAAACTGGACACATGGATGTTCTTGCCACGTCCATTAAACATAAATATTGTCCACTGAAAAAACATATTTAAAAAATATAAATGCAACATGTAAAGTGTTGATCACATGTTTCATGAGCTGAAATAAAAGATCCCAGAAATGTTCAGTCTGCTCAAGTCATTATGCTTTATAGGTGGAGTGGAACGTTCCAGAAGGAGGATTGTTGCAAACTATTTGACTTGAGCCAGTTTTCGATGCATAATGAGTCTGTTTATAATCACAAAAAGTGCTTATTAGTAGTAATAATTTGTTATTGGTTAAGATGTTGGAGCTGGAGAGACAAAGGGAAGTCCAGAATGTCTCTGTACGGCCAGATATGTTATTTCTGCATATTAATATTTCTAAGGAAGTAGGTAAAGAACCACAGGCGAGTCTCAGTTCCTGGTAAGATCATGCGAGTTTCGGTGGAACTAGGCCTGGGAGAGACTTCCACATCGAAGTGAGGACAAAGTTGAAGAGAATAAACTTCTACGAGGGAGGCTATAGTGGCACATCCCATCAACCCTTCAACTATAGCCTTTTCTCTCTCACACACACCTCCCTGCCCACAAAGGTCCTGCACTCAGGCTGGGCCACGATTACACCAATAGGGGGACCTGACTCAGTTCCTGCCCAACAACAGAGACTGATTGTATTCCAGACATACAAGGAGGTGACTCCTAATTGAAAGGTGTATATATATGCTTGTGTGAATTCTATGTGTGCTTGCAGCAGCAGCATCCAGTTTTGGGTGGAATAAATCTAGTCTGAGCTTCCTTTGGTGTCTGACTGGATTTGCACCAGAACGTAGAACCTAACATACAGATAGAAGGTCCCCTAACCAACGGAAAACTGGACACTCAAACATTAGGGTAACATTACGGGTAACTTTACAAAAACCTTCTCCTAGCAGAGCGTCATGCACCCAAAACTCTGAAGGGGCACAAAGTAATACACTGGACTTTGTGGAAACTGGAAACTGCATATCCTGAGGCTGCATTTATTGTAGCTGGGGACTTTAATAACATACATCTGAGGAGTATGCTACCGAAGTTCTATCAACACATCTCCTGTGCTACTATCGGGCATCGAGAACTCTGGACCATTGTTTCTCCCCCTTCTGGGATGGCTACAAGGCCCTCCCCCACCCTCCTTTCAGAAAATCAGATCACACCTCCATTTTGCTCCTCCCATCCTATAGGCAGAAATTTAAACAGGAAGTACCCGTGGTAAGGACTGTTCAATGTTGGTCTGACCAATCAGAATCTATGCTTCAAGATTGTTTCAATATTTGGCGATCTGACTTGTTGGAAAGGTGGCATCCTATGATTGTGCCACGTTGAAAGTCTCTAAACTCTTCAGTAAGGCCATTCTACTGTCAATGTTTGTCTATGGAGATTGCATAGCTGTGTGCCTAATTTTAGACACCTGTTGGCAATGGGTGTGACTGAAATAGCCGAATACAAATACTTTTGTACATATAGTTCAGCTCTGAGAGCTGTCTGGTTTAAAGACTTGTTGGTTTTGGAGGGCTGACTGCCTTAGCAGGATCTAAGGGGATCCGTAATAAACCCCAGAAAGAGTAGCTGCTGCCTTGGGAGGAACCAATGGGATCCATAATAAACCCCAGGAAGAGGCTGATTCCTTGGCAGGAACCAATAAGGATCCATAATAAACCCCAGGAAGGGTAGTTGCTGCCTTAGCAGGAACTAATAGGGATCCATAATAAACCCCAGGAAGGGCTACTGCCTTGACAGGAACTAATGTGGATCCATAATAAACCCCAGGAAGAGAAGCTACTGGGATCCAGGGATCCATTATAAACCCCAGGAAGAGAAGCTACTGCCTTGACAGGAACTAATGGGGATCCATAATAAAACCCCAGGAAGAGAAGCTACTGCCTTGACAGGAACTAATGGGGATCGTTAATAAGTATAAATACAACTGAAAATACAGCACGTGGAATCATTCCCATTGTAGAGAAGCTACCCTCCAGTCTTCAAGAGAAATGGGTGTCACAGACTGAGTTGCAAACAGCGACACCGTGTGGCCTTTCTCCTCCTTTCACTTGTCCTTTTTCATCCTCAATGAGACAAACGTGAGGAACGACCCCAGCTTTACCCTTTCAACCTCAAGTACATCCATGACAAGACCAGAGAGACTCCAAGTAAGACATGAAGATTCAATCCCATCTCAGCACACTAAACAGAGGCTGGTAAACCTGCCTACCAGCAACATCCAGTTGAGGACGCAGACACAGGGTGCCCTATCCACAAGTACCACACCATCTCAAGAGCTGTAGAGGATTCAGACAAAAGCCTCTGGAAGAACGTAAACATTGTCTAAAGGACAACTACATTTGCTTTAGATTCTGCTCTTCAACAAGCCAGCATGCTGCACAGAGTGTAACAGTAACCGAAATGTTGCAGCTCTTAATGCTGTCCCAGTGCCCTTGGTTATAACAGAGGTTTCCTCACCTGCCATAGAGCATGGCGGGAATGGCGACGCTCACTCTCCCATAGGTGTCGGTCATGGGCATGTCCAAGAGCCCATGTTTGTCAACGCATACAAAAGCAACCCTTGTTGAAAAGTGACCGCAGAACAATCGAGCCTCCAGTCCAACCAAGCTCCACAGCCAACCAGCTTCCAGAGCCAGTCAGCGTTTAGAGTCAGCCTTTCAAAACCAACATGTCTTTACAACTAGATAGCTCTCAGAGCTAACCTATAAATACAAAATGATGTGGACCCCCCGTCAAATTAGTGGATTCAGCTATTTCAGCCACACCCTTTGCTGATAGGTGTATGAGCACACAGCCATGGAATCTCCATAGACAAACATTGGCAGTAGAATGTCCTTACTGAAGAGCTCAGTGACTTTCTACGTGGCACCGTTATGGGATTCCAACAAGTCAGTTCATCAAATGTATGCTCTGCTAGAGCTGCTCCGGTCAACTGTAAGTGCTGTTATGGTGAAGTGGAAACGTCTAGGAGCAACAACGGCTCAGCCGTGAAGTGGTGGGCCACACAAGCTCACAGCCATTCCATAAGTCTACGGAGAGGAGTGAGAACCATGAGCCTCCCAGGTTTTGTGTTGAAGTCAATGTACCCAGAGGAGGACAGAAGCTTTGACCAGGTTCCAGTGAAGCAATGATAATAACAGTCCACAACAACATACCCAATAGTTTCCTGGTGAGCAAAAGGGGAAGTCAGTGTTTCATTTCATTGTGTATTAGAAACACACTTTGAGATGGTTGTGAGGGGATTTCACCAGTGGTTGAATGGGGAATTGGGCTTCCAGGGAAAATGTTGTTCGATGTTGCAGGAGTAACCAAGTGAGGCGGAACTTAGGGAAGGGTCAAATATGTGAGGCTTATTTGATCTAATAGTTCTGTGATGTTTAGGCTGTTACAAATGTACTGATATAAGTGGATGCAAGTGACATTCTGGCAACTTTGAGTAAAATAACTTAATTGTTCCAGTTTTTCACATCTGCCCTCTCATTGGCTAGAATGTTATAACCTGATCTCCCCTGTCTTTGATCATTGAGGAGATGCATTTCCATTGTTAGAGCGGTCACTATCTAGTCAATATAACAGATAAACATTGGTCTGGTGCTGTGTTTACGTATGCATGCTATTAACGTGGAAAAGAGGCCTGGTACAGGATCTGATAGGGCCAAGTAGTGGAATAGTGGGGAGGTTTTAGTGGGTGTAGGATCTGATAGGGCCAAGTAGTGGAATAGTGGGGAGGTTTTAGTGGGTGTAGGGTCTGATAGGGCCAAGTAGTGGAATAGTGGGGAGGTTTTAATGGGTGTAGGATCTGATAGGGCCAAGTAGTGGAATAGTGGTGAGGTTTTAATGGGTGTAGGATCAGATAGGGCCAAGTAGTGGAATAGTGGTGAGGTTTTAATGGGTGTAGGATCAGATAGGGCCAAGTAGTGGAATAGTGGAGAGGTTTTAATGGGTGTAGGATCTGATAGGGGAAGGAGGAAGAGGTGGAATGAGAGGAGAGAGGGAGAGGAGGATTTTAGTGGGTGAGGATCTGATAGGGCCAAGTAGTGGAATAGTGAGGAGAGGTTTTAGGATGGGTGTAGGATCTGATAGGGCCAAGTAGTGGAATAGTAGAATGAGGGAGGTTTTAGGGGGAAGTGTTTCTGAGAGGGGAAGTGAGTGGAATAGTGGGGAGGTTTCCAGGAGGATGAGTGGGTGAAGGAGGTCTGATAGGGCCAAGTAGTGGAATAGTGGGGAGGTTTTAATGGGTGTAGGATCTGATAGGGAAGTGGAAGAGGAGAATGAGGAGGAAAGGAGGAAAAGAGGGGAAGAGGAGAGGAATAGTGGTGAGGTTTTAATGGGTGTAGGATCAGATAGGGCCAAGTAGTGGAATAGTGGTGAGGTTTTAATGGGTGTAGGATCAGATAGGGCCAAGTAGGCTGAAAAGAGGAAGAGGAGGATGATAGGAGAGAGCAGGAGGAAAAGAGGAAGAGAGGAGGAGTGGAGAAGAGGAAGAGAGAGGAGGAGGAGAGGAGAGAGGAAGAGAGGGGAGGATGAGAGGAGAGAGCAGGAGGAAAAGAGGAAGAGAGGAGGAGTGGAGAGAGGAAGAGAGGGGAGGATGAGAGGAGAGAGGAAGAGAGAGGAGGAGAGGAGAGAGGAAGAGAGAGGAGGATGAGAGGAGAGAGCGGGAGGAAAAGCGGGAGGAAAAGAGGAAGAGAGGATGAGAGGAGAGAGGAAGAGAGGAAGGCAGAAAATAAAATAAGGATGGGGACAAAGGACAAAGGACAAAGGTCATTGGAAGAAATGGTTGTCAAATAAAGAAGGACCATAATGTTAAAAGATGATTGTCCCTTTATTCAAGACACTGTAACCAACACTTAGGCACTTCAACGGTTAAATGGTTGAACAGTAACACTTTGGACAACACAGTAGAGATGTCTAATAATGTCCTGAGTTGTCCTTTCATGTGTGTTATGAGTATGTACATAATATGAGTGCATTGCTAACCTGATCCCAGATCTGTTTGTGGTGTTTGTGGTCTTGCCAATGCCAACTGTCGTTCTGCCCCTGAACAAGGCGGTTTAACCCACTGTTCCCCGGTAGGCCGTCATTGTAAATAAGAAGTTGTTTGTAACTGACTTGCCTAGCTAAATAAAGGCCATCGTGCCAGTCTGTCATTGCCAAGTCAACTCTTTGTCACCCATTGTCATGTTTGGCTTGACACAAATGAGTGACAGGAGTTGTCATGATGGCACAAACAGACTGGCACTCAGACTAGTGCATTGAGTCTCCTTCACAAGAGGACCATTTCATTTCAGACACTCTCTGCTGTGTCACACAGCTCCCTGTATTGAGGTGGTTGAGAGGTGAAGATCACAGGTGGCCTTCAGCCTTTCTTCTCATCTGGCAGGGTATTGTGATGGCCAGGACAACTCCAACATCCTGAGGACCAGACACACTGTAAGGTTCAGTCAGGATTGACGGAGCAGGTGACCAGATGCTGAGTGTGATAGATGATGGTTCAATCTAATAGGCCTACACTCAAATCCTGAGGACCAGACACAAGTCACTATTCAGTCAGGATTGACGGAGCAGGTGACCAGATGCTGAGTGTGATAGATGATGGTTCAATCTAATAGGCCTACACTCAAAGGTACGGTGAAAATCACTATGGTACAGTGTTGATTCATCCATCCTTCAGTTAGCATCCTGACTTTCAGATGTTTTAATTGTTCTTGTTTACTTGTATGTACTGTGTACTGCAATTCAGATTTTAGCTGCCACATCAGTAATAATTATAATAAACAAATACTACTAAAGTTTTCAATTCGGGTAATTGAAATTCACTTCCTGAATTGAAAAATTCACATGAAAAATGACGGACAATTTTCAATTAGAAAATTGACTTTCTATTTATTGAATTTAAAAAACTGAATGGACACCAACCCTGAAATGGTGAAATAGTACGGACATCGATCTGAAATACATACCCATAATGCTTTAAGTGCTACTAATGTTCCTATTATCAGGATGATGTCATAGCCCACGAAAGAGATTAAGATGGGAAGACATGGCTGAAAATGAAAAATAAAGAGTTTGTAAAAAACAAGAGTATCCACTCTGTATCATATCAGATCTTGAACATATAGCTGTTTATTGTATCAATGAGCACTGCAAGACATTTTGCGCAAAATTAAAAAATAAACTTTTTAGTTGCACCTTCTTGACAGCAGAGAGAACATGTTTTAAATTTTAGAGTTCATTTCGTGCAATTCTACACATTTTGACATGGGGTGTAGAGAAAATCTTGCCGTTTTAAAGCAAGTTTGCTGCAATTCTACACATTTTGCCATAGGGTGGTGAGAAATGTATACAGTTTTTAATATGACATGAGAGTGAGACTGACTAACAACATCAATGGGGACTCCATGGGCGGTAATTCGACCATGATAACAGGTTTAGATAGCTGACTGGTAAACAAATTTAGCAATCTAAAAGATATTAACTGACATGGGTTAGGGCTAGTTCGGGCTAACTAATTATTATTAACTGACATGGCCTAATTGATCGGAGGGCCTTCTAAATGGCCGCCAGTTGCCCATCCCTGGTGTAGTGGAATGACATGATTTTACCTCTTTATATACCAGAATGTGTTCATCCATTAATCCCTTGTGGTCATCATCCTCAGACATATCACTGTTGGGATAGTGAATAACAAATCTTGTATTGTTACCAGGAGCAACCTGAAATAGAATGTGACATGGTTTAAAACAGTGCTCTACTTTAGCTGCATGATTTATTACTAGGCTGCAGCATGGCATCCATTATGTGTCTGGTCCAAATGTGTTCTATGGTATTTGTTGGTCTTTTAGAGTATTGTCATGTACATCTTCCTCAGTTTATTTATGGTTGTCTTGTCACTGTCCTCATCATCTGTTTTGTATTTTTTTTTAAATAAAAAAAATGTATTGCTCTTACCGAAAGACAAGAGATTTCCATTTTCATATTTGAGTGATAATTTATTTAACAGACGGACACATTGAAACCCATCCTCCTCATCACACACACAACAACAGCAACAGGTTAACTTATTTAACACAGACTGACACACTGAAACCCATCCTCCTCATCACACACATAACAACAGCAACAGGTTAACTTATTTAACACAGACTGACACACTGAAACCCATCCTCCTCATCACACACATAACAACAGCAACAGGTTAACTTATTTAACAGACGGACACATTGAAACCCATCCTCCTCATCACACACATAACAAAAGCAACAAGTTAACTTATTTAACACAGCAGACTCACACATTTAAAGTCTGTTGAGTCCTCATCAGAACAGAGACAGGAGAGGGGGATGTCTGTGCCCCAGTCTTGGTAGCCTTGTACGAGCCCACAGCATTTGAACTGAAAGTGAAGGAAACAGAACAACAGCACAACAGACATTTTAAAAACATGATTTACCAGGTATAGTTAAGGCCTCGTCCTGGAAGAACCCTCCATGGAGAAATCTCCAATGAAAGTGCTTTTAGTCCAGGCCTTGGTTTACATAATAAGGAAAACCATCCCTAAAGACACACACACATTGAATCGGCACCCTGGGACATTGAATCGGCACCCTGGGACATTGAATTGGCACCCTGGGACATTGAATTGACATCCTGGGACATTGAATTGGCACCCTGGGACATTGAATCGGCACCCTGGGACATTGAATCGGCACCCTGGGACATTGAATCGGCACCCTGAGACATTGAATTGGCATCCTGGGACATTGAATTGGCACCCTGGGACATTGAATTGGCACCCTGGGACATTGAATCGGCACCCTGGGACATTGAATCGGCACCCTGGGACATTGAATTGGCATCCTGGGACATTGAATTGGCACCCTGGGACATTGAATCGGCACCCTGGGACATTGAATCGGCACCCTGGGACATTGAATTGGCACCCTGGGACATTGAATTGGCACCCTGGGACATTGAATTGGCACCCTGGGACATTGAATTGGCACCCTGGGACATTGAATTGGCACCCTGGGACATTGAATTGGCACCTGGGACATTGAATTGGCACCCTGGGACATTGAATTGGCACCCTGGGACATTGAATTGGCACCCTGGGACATTGAATTGGCACCCTGGGACATTGAATTGGCACCCTGGGACATTGAATTGGCACCCTGGGACATTGCAATCATACCCTGGGACATTGAATATCACCCTGGGACATTGACTCGGCACCCTGGGACATTGACTCGGCACCCTGGGACATTGAATTGGCACCCTGGGACTTTGAATTGGCACTCTGGGACTGTGAATTGGCACCCTGGGACATTGAATTGGCACCCTGGGACATTGAATTGGCATCCTGGGACATTGAATTGGCACCCTGGGACATTGAATTGGCACCCTGGGACATTGAATTGGCATCCTGGGACATTGAATTGGCACCCTGGGACATTGAATTGGCACTCTGGGACATTGAATTGGCATCCTGGGACAATACTGAATGAACACCTGGGACATTGAACTTAATATAATACATTGAATTGACATCCTTTAGTCATTGAATTGAAACATCTTCAATGGGACATTGAATAATGGCAAAAACATTGAATTGGCACCCTGGGACAAGTGAATTGCAATATGTGCCATGTAAAAAATTAACATTTTAGTTCATTGAATTGAACACCCTGAGAACATTGAATTGGCACCTTTTAACATGAGTCTTCAATATTCCCAGGGACATTGAATTTTACCCTGTAGACATTTATTATAGGAATTATGGGACATATTTCTCTCCTGGGACCATTTGTATTTCACATATACCCTTGACTATTGGATTTCTTACCTAGGACATTGTATTGCACCCTGGGACATCTCGGGAGTTGGTAGGCTTGACAGTTATAAACAGCACTCTGGGACATTGAAGCACTCTGGGAGCTGCTGGCAAATGCACCCTGGAAAGTGCTATGAATGAATGAATGCACTACAAGGACTGCTGCTGGCACCCTGGGACTTGAATCAACTGGGACTTTCAAATATCAAAACATAGACTTAATTATAATATAAGAAACACAAAGAAATACGAGCCTTAGGTCATTAATGGTCAAATCCGGAAACTATCATTTCGAAAACAAAACGTTTATTCTTTCGGTGAAATACGGAATTGTTCCATATTTTATCCAACAGGTGGCATCCATAAGTCTAAATATTGCTGTTACATTGCACAACCTTCAATGTCATGTCATAATTATGTACAATTCTGGCAAATTAATTACGGTCTTTCCATAGTAAGAAATGAATCTCGACACAGTTCATAGTCCAGGCGGCCCAAACTGCTGCATAATCAGACTCTGCTTTGAAAGAACGACAGATACTGACATTTCACACCCTATTAAGAATCAGTTTATGTAAGTGTTTCCATTATTTTGACAGTTACCTGTATATGTTTTACCAGAACAGAAACTAACTGTACCTCAAGGTTGAATGATATCCATTCACGCACTCCCAAACAGATACCTGGCCAGTGACATACCTAAGAAAAACTACAGGTTGACTGGGGTTTTCAACGCAAAATCAATACTAAAGGTTCATTCAAACCTTATCCCGCTTTAAGGGAAACATGTCATGGGAAAGTAATGACTGGTTCAACAATACTGAATGTTTTAGTCTCAAATAAATAATGAAAACATGTGGCATGCTATTACCTATCAATAGGAACAGTTTGCAGCAGTGAAAGTCGGTAGTCCCAGATCAGTTTGTGCTTTCTAACCAACTCCTATGATAATTATCCAAGACAAACCAACAGATCTGGGATCATGTAAAAAAGCTAACATTTTAGTTCCTTGCTCAGAACATGAGAACAGAAACAACCCATTTCTTCTCCTTTTAACCATGAGTCTTCAAAGATTCCCAGGAAGACCAGGTTGCTGTTATCTAGGACATACATAACTACTTCCCATACAGAATCTCCTTTCTATCTGTGACATTGGAAGACTTAAGCCAGACTAATGATATGGCAGCTAATGGGTTTAGGCTTGAATATTACAATGATACTGCTGGATTCTAGCCTGGTCTCAGATCTGTTTATGCTGTACAAACTCCTATGAATGAATGTCATGCCTAAACACTGTGGAGCCTGGAAAGACAGCACAAACAGATCTGACTTAATTATAATATAAGAAACAACCAGGCTAGATGGACACAGAATTATTATAATGAAATCAATATGATATAATTAGTCAATGTAATAGGAGCTATAAAAAAAAACATAATTACTTCTTCTGATTGGTGGAAGTACCCATGTCCAAATAAGGTGATGGCCAACAAGGGTGCTGATGATCTGAAGAAATATTGCTGTTACATGATACAATCATTACAATGTCATGGTATTATATGTAGAATTCTACTGATAATGCACTTTGATAGTAAGAAATGATACAGTCATTACAATGTACAGGGTATTATTCTGAGAATTCTACTGATAATGCACAGTAAAGGTAGATACAATCATTTCACAATGTACAGGGTATTATACTAAGAATTCTACTGATTTTGACAGTTACCTGTGTAGATACAATCATTACAATGTACAGGGTATTATTCAGTGAGAAACAGGTATACTGGCCAATGACATACCTAGAAAATCACACAATGTACAGGGTTTATAGTGAAATCTACTGATAATGTTCATTCAAACCTTATCCCGGCTAGATGTCAATCATTACAATGTACAATTTGATATAATTATACTGAGAATTCTACTGATAATGCAAGTAAAGGTAACAATTTACAATGTAGGGTATTATAGTGAGAATTCTACTGATAATGCACCAGATAAAGGTAGATAACAATCTCCTATTATAATGTACAAGACAAACCATAGATCTGGGAATTCACTGATAATGAGACAGTAAAGGCAGATACAATCATTACAATGTACATTTCTTATACTTCCGAGAATTCTACTGATAGATGCACCAAAAGATTGATACAGTCATTACAATGTACAGAACTATTATACTGAGAATTCTACTGATAATGCACAGTAAAGGTTGATACAATCATTACAATGTACAGGGTATTAGAGAAATTCTACTGATAATGCACAGTAAAGGTTGATACAGTCATTACAATGTACAGGGTATTATTCTGAGAATTCTACTGATAATGCACAGTAAAGTTGATACAGCACATTACAATGTACAGGCTAGATTATTCTGAGAATTCTACTGATAATGCACAGTAAATATGATATAATCATTACAATGTAATAGGGTATTATAAAAAAACAGAGAATTCTACTGATAATGCACAGTAAAGGTTGATACAGTCATTACAATGTACAGATGGTATTATACTGAAAATTCTACTGATAATGCACAGTGATACAATCATTACAATGTACAGGGTATTATACTGAGAATTCTACTGATAATGCACAGTAAAGGTTGATACAATCATTACAATGTACAGGGTATTATACTGAGAATTCTACTGATAATGCACAGTAAAGGTTGATACAATCATTACAATGTACAGGGTATTATAGTGAGAATTCTACTGATAATGCACAGTAAAGGTTGATACAATCATTACAATGTACAGGGTATTATAGTGAGAATTCTACTGATAATGCACAGTAAAGGTTGATACAATCATTACAATGTACAGGGTATTATTCTGAGAATTCTACTGATAATGCACAGTAAAGGTTGATACAATCATTTGTTTCAGAGGAGTTGAGGGATCCATTTCTTCATAACTTCCATAATGCATTTGACCAACGCCATCTACAAATGGTTTGTAAGCAGACAGTAAATTGTATTTACATATATTATACCTCATTTATAAATATACTAAGAAATTATACATTACCAAGAAATGAATAGCTGAAATATTTACTTAGTCAGCTGTTTATAAAAATCTAATAACAGTTATTGACTATCCTAATATTCTGCCAAAAACGTGATAACTAAGGTCAGTAGGCCTATTTGAAGATGAGAATAAACATAACTCATGACTTTAAAACATTTAGCAGCGCGAGGATTATACTGAGCAAAACCCAGTAGCCTAATTGCAACATTATATACATGTATATTTAATTTGAGTGCTTCTTTAAATGCCGCGCTATAGAACAACTCGCTCATTAGTGTTGATGAAAGTGGCACTGCTCTTTATTCCGTCGCGTGTAAACTGCAACTCTCACTGCTTGAAGACCCCACCGCGCGCAGAAGTTACAAAAATAACCGACAATAATTACAAAACATTTGCCTGTATTAAAAAACGTTGCTCCTCTAAAAAAATGGTTTATCAACTCGTATATTAACAGGTCAAAATACTGGACGATAACTTACCCCGATCAAGACACAGACGAAAATGAACGTCCGTTTTACGCAGATAAGTATTCTTCCCATTTCTATATTTGGTTATAATAAAAACAACAGTTTGGATAAGCAGTTCACTTCAGAGTTGGTCTTGCTGAAGCCCAAGATCTTTAAGTCCAGAAAATAGATTTCTGATTCCTTTAACTGTTTCTTCTTCTTCTCAACATGAGAGTGTGTTGACATGCTGCTGAATGGTGTTTTGTGACATTGGAGGGACGAGCATGAACATTATGTCACTGATGGTTAGAGCTTAGGCAGCCATAAAGGGAGGGACTTGACTTATATTTTCTTTAAATGGGCTCTCCCGGAAGTTAGAGAGAGAGATGTGAAACCAGACAGTAAGATTTGTGGCCAGTTGCCCTGAGAAAACGGCACCAGTGGAGCACAAACAACATTGTGAATATTAATCTGTTAATTTATCTTCCCCCACTATTCGTACTACAACTATTTGCTCATTAAATCCCTGGACATATATGATAATATAACTCTTGAAATGTCTGTATCTTTATGAAACCTTTGTGTTGTTTACTGTTTATTTCTAATCGTTTGTTGTTGAAGTTGTTTTTTGTTTCTTCTCACTTTCTTTATTGTTTATTTCACTTGCTTTGACAATGAAAACATATGTTTCTCATGCCAACAACACCCCATTAAAGAGAGAGAGAGTTAAGAACTCATAAAGCACTTATTGTCTGCTCTTCTATCTGTTGTCTTGGCAGAACAAAGCATCTACTACAGGAACCCAGACTCCAGAGGTCAGTCCAGAGCAAGGAGGCCTGAGTGAACATGAAATCACATAATCAGCCATTTCTGGACAACTATGACCTCACCACTTGCGTCCAAAATGGCACCCTATTCCCTAATGCTCTATAGGCCCTGGTCAAAAAGTAGTGCACTATATAGGGAATAGAGTGCTATTTGAGAAGCAACCCCATTGGGTCTCTAGGGATCCAGAGAAGGGCCAAGTGTTAAGCAATGTCAATGTCAATGCAACCCCACAAAACATCTGGAGCACATTTTGTACAGAGGAAGATAGTAATTGAACAGACTCAAGCATATGATAGTAATGGAACAGACTCAATCATATGATAGTAACAGAACAGACTCAAGCATATGATAGTAATGGAAAAGACTCAAGCATATGATAGTAATTGAACAGACTCAATAATACTCAGACTCAAGCATATGATAGTAATGGAACAGACTCAAGCATATGATAGTAATGGAACAGACTCAAATGCATATATGATAGCAATGGAACAGACTCAAGCATATGATAGTAATGGAACAGACTCAAGCATATGATAGCAATGGAACAGACTCAAGCATATGAGAGCAATGGAACAGACTCAAGCATATGATAGCAATGGAACAGACTCAAGCATATGATAGTAATGGAACAGACTGAAGCATATGAGAGCAATGGAACAGACTAGTAATGGAACAGACTCAAGCATATGATAGCAATGGAACAGACTCAAGCAATGGAAACAGACTCAAGCATATGAGAGTAACAGTAATGGAACAGACTCAAGCATATGATAGTAATGGAAAAGACTCGGAACAGACTCAAGCATATGATAGTAATGGAACAGACTCAAGCATATGATAGCAATGGAACAGACTCAAGCATATGATAGTAATGGAACAGACTCAAGCATATGATAGCAATGGAACAGACTCAAGCATATGATAGTAATGGAACAGACTCAAGCATATGATAGTAACAGAACAGACTCAAGCATATGATAGTAACAGAACAGACTCAAGCATATGATAGTAACAGAACAGACTCAAGCATATGATAGTAACAGAACAGACTCAAGCATATTCCCCATTCACAGGAAACAGATGTACGAATGAAGGATAAGGGAGCGTACAAATGTTATAATATGTTTGAGATATAATCAAATCACATTTCATTTTTCACATACACGTGTATAGTAGATGTTATTGAGGGTGTAGCGAAATGCTTGTGTTTCTAGCTCCAACAGTGCAGTAATAACTAACTAGTAATATCTAACAATATACACAATCTAAAGTAAAGGGATGGAATTATGTAAATGAATTAAGAATATATAAATATGTGGACAAGCAATGTCAGAGCTGCATAGACTAAGATACAGTAGAATAGGACAGAATAAGAGAGTAACTGTTCCGTTCTGGGTAACAGATTAGTTCAACAACTACATAACTGAGCACATACAGTATGTCCAGTTGTTTCCTGTGAGGTCTTGATTGTCAACATGACACTCAAACACTGAAGAGGGTCTTGTTTTGGAAACATCCTTCCTAATTCCCTTTAGTAATCACTGAAATAACACATCAACTGTAAATTGTCTGAAGCTATCACCACTCCACTTATGATATCACTGGTTACATGAACCAATGAATGGAGGATGGAAGGAAGCGTGGATTGTGTTATAGTTGGAAATGTCCCAAGTGTTTACCCGTGACAGGTCCCGCAGTACTAACTGTCACCACTGGAGGGGGTGTATAGACGGTGACGGCTGTGTTCGGTGCTGTGTTTACATCTGCGTGCTGTTGACGTGGAAGAGACACAGCAGAAAGATGGCGGCGCCCTCTGCAGAGCAGCAAAACGGCCAAAGTGATGAATCTGATCTACAAAGCCCTATATCGACAAATTATGAAGACTCCGAAACAGAATCGGGGGAGGGAGCACTCCCCGACTACGTTGTCGAATTGATAGAGAAAGAAATCGGAGTGGATCTGAAGTCGCTGAAGAAAGTTAGCGCGCTCCTGGAGAAACTGACAGCGGAAAACAAGTTGCTGGAGGAGCAGGTAGTTAGCAAGCGCGTTGTTAACTTCATGTTGCACACTCACATCAGCTTTCAATGCTGTATCAATTATTGCATGAAAAATAATAGAATCGTTAATAATGCGAGTATTATTCTGCCCCTTGCTAGTTAATGTAAGTAATACAAACATGATATATAGCTAACCTTTGCTAGCTAGTTTAAGGGCGTGCATTTCCCTTGCTGACAGGTCTTCCTCCACCCACCTTCTCAGGTTCTGACGGTGTCCAGTTCGGTGCCGCTGCGGGTGTCAGCAGCGCTGTCTGCTGCCGAGGAGTCCCGTGTGTCTCTGGAAGGTTTGCTCCAGCGGGAGAGGGTCCTGTCCAACACCCTGATACAGCACCTGCAGGGCGCCCAGCCCTGGGCAGACAGCCTGGGACAGACCCTGGAACAGCTGGACAACACAGAGAAACACATGAAATACCTGCAGTGTCTGTCACGCATTGAAGAACTCAGGTGAGCAACAGTATTATTATTTTCTTCTTCTTCTTCTTGCAGTTGGACAATATATTTTCATCTTCTTGCAGTTGGACAATATATTTTCATCTTCTTGCAGTTGGACAATATATTTTCATCTTCTTGCAGTTGGACAATATATTTGACACTATTCAAAGATAGGATCCTGATTGGAATACACACACACACAAAATGGTATCCTACTGTATGTTAAGTTGTTCCGCTAACTGCCGTTCTCTCCTCCCACAGTGACAGCATCCAGCAGTGTCTGATCACCAACAGTATATGGGAGGCAGTGGTGGCGGTGGGCAGCATGGCCAGTCTAGATGTGGGCCTAAAGCAGTCTGGCTGCTCTCATCTCCAGGCCTTCCTCAGAGAGACACTATGCTTCTGGCACAAGATCATTAAGGACAGACTGGCTGGGTATGTGTGTCTGAGTGGGTCAGACAGGCCAGGCAGTGTGTTGTGTTAGCGGGCCGGGCCGGAGCAGAAGGACTGGCGATGGAGAACTCTGTGCTAGTTATTAGGATCTCTGTTTAGATCAGTGGTCAGAAACCCTGGTCCTGGAGAGCAACTGGCCATGCAGGCCTTTGTTCCAGCCTGGCACTAACCCATCTAATTCAGTCTAAATGATTAGTTGACCAGGTGTATTTGTGTTGGGCCAGAACAAGTAAGAGACACACGGTATCTCTCCAGGACCGGCCTTGGTGATTCACAGTTATTATGATGATCCAAAGTCAAGCTACCTCAGACCTGAATGTGATGTGTAACTCCTCCTCCTCCTCCTCTGTCTGGCAGTGATTTTGAGGAGTTGCTGATCCAGCTCCACTGGCCGTTCATCTCCTCCCACCCAGTCTCTCTCCCCCTGCCAACGCTCAGGAGCTCCACAGCCAGCTGGAGCTACTGGTGGCCCAGCTCCTGTCTCTACAGACCTCGTATCCTTCACCAATACAGTCCTTCACCTAATACTGTTGTAGACAGGACTGGGTTATAGACAGGACTGGGTTGTAGACACTACTGGGTTGTAGACACTACTGGTTATAGACAGGACTGGGTTATAGACAGGACTGGGTTAAATAGCCATTTAGCAGGATCTTTGTACAGTCATGTGTGCATACATTCTACGTATGGGTGGGTTATAGACCTGGGTTATAGACGGACTGGAGGCGTTACAGGTTATAGACGCCATGCTCTACCAACTGTGCTACAGAAGGACCAGGGTTGTAGACAGGACTGGGTTATAGACACTACTAGGTTATAGACACTACTGGGTTGTAGACAGGACTGGGTTATAGACACTACTAGGTTATAGACATGACTGGGTTATAGACACTACTAGGTTATAGACAGGACTAGGTTATAGACAGGACTGGGTTATAGACACTACTAGGTTATAGACACTACTGGGTTGTAGACAGGACTGGGTTATAGACACTACTAGGTTATAGACAGGACTGGGTTATAGACACTACTAGGTTATAGACAGGACTGGGTTATAGACAGGACTGGGTTATAGACAGGACTGGGTTATAGACAGGACTGGGTTATAGACAGGACTGGGTTATAGACAGGACTGGGTTATAGACAGGACTGGGTTATAGACAGGACTGGGTTATAGACACTACTGGGTTATAGACAGGACTGGGTTATAGACACTACTAGGTTATAGACAGGACTGGGTTATAGACAGGACTGGGTTATAGACACTACTAGGTTATAGACAGGACTGGGTTATAGACAGGACTAGGACTAGGTTATAGACAGGACTGGGTTATAGACAGGACTAGGTTATAGACAGGACTAGGTTATAGACAGGACTGGGTTATAGACACTACTGGGTTATAGACACTACTAGGTTATAGACAGGACTGGGTTATAGACACTACAGGACTGGGTTGTAGACACTACTAGGTTATAGACACTAGGTTATAGGGTTATAGGTTATAGACAGGACTGGGTTATAGACAGGACTACAGGACTGGGTTATAGACACTACTGGGTTATAGACACTACTAGGTTATAGACACTACTGGGTTATAGACACTACTGGGTTATAGACAGGACTGGGTACTGGGTTATAGACAGGACTGATAGACACTACTGGGTTATAGACAGGACTGGGTTATAGACAGGACTGGGTTATAGACAGGACTAGGTTATACACACTACTGGTTATAGACAGGACTAGGTTATAGACAGGACTGGTTATAGACACTACTGGGTTATAGACAGGACTGGGTTATAGACAGGACTGGGTTATAGACACTAGGTTATAGACAGGACTGGGTTATAGACACTACTAGGTTATAGACAGGACTGGGTTATAGACAGGTTATAGACACTACTGGGTTATAGACAGGACTGGGTTATAGACACTACTAGGTTATAGACAGGACTGGGTTATAGACACTACTGGGTTATAGACAGGACTGGGTTATAGACACTACTAGGTTATAGACAGGACTGGGTTATAGACACTACTGGGTTATAGACAGGACTAGGTTATAGACAGGACTGGGTTATAGACACTACTAGGTTATAGACACAGTGCATTATTTCCACTCTGCACACTTCTTCATACACTAGCTTCATACATCATACATTCCCAGTCACAGACATACTGTTCCTGGGTTATAGACACACACTTCCTAAGATATTGACTGATATTGATGTTGATATTGTACTGAGATGAATACCTGGCCAGTTTCTTTAACCTGTTTCTCAGTGATGATCTCATATCAGAGAAGCCAACCTCTGTGTCCCGTGTAGGGGTTGCCCCGGACTGGGTTACACCCCTGTCTCTTCCTGTCCAGATCATGTTGCTTCCTCTGAGCAAGAGGTTTCGATACCACTTCACTGGAAACCGTCAGACCAATTCACTCAACAAGGTTTGAGCAACACACACACACACACACACACACACACACACACACACACACACACACACACAGACAGACACACACACACACACACACACACACACACACACACACACACACAGAGAGAGACATGTCACACACACACACACACACACACAGATGAATACCTGGCCAGTTTCACACACACACACACACACACACACTTCACACACACACACACACACACACACACACACAGAGAGAGCACGTCTCACACACACACACACACACACACACACACACACACACACACACACACACACACACACACAACACACACTCACACACACATATAATAATAACCCCATCTCTGTCTCCATGCAGCCTGAGTGGTTCCTGACCCAGGTCCTGATGTGGATGGGTAACAGCTCCAACTTCATGGAGGAGAAGATCCAGCCCATTCTGGACAGAAATGGAGCTAACGTCAACGCCAAGGTTAGAGGATCAGCCGCTATATAATCATCTAGAATCCTGAGTTCATGTGCCATTGAAGTATTTGTTCACCCCCAAGATTCAAATCTGAAAGTCAAGCTGAGTCCATTGCAGTCATCTGTCAATCGTAGCAGCTCTTGATGTTCCACAGTCATATGAGAGGATATAAGCATATATATATAAATATAATAAAATATAATGGTTATAGCTATTGAAGTATCTCATGTCATCCCTCACGTCCCCACCAGGTGGAGCTGTGTCGCGGTCTACTCACCCTGGCCCAGGAGAAGCTAGCGTTGGATGCTCCACGGCTGCTCTACGACGACTCTCTCTTCTGCCACCTGGTGGATGAGATCCTGCAGTTTGAGAGGGAGCTGCGCACCACCCACTCCTACCCCAGCACCCTGCCCGGAGTGCTGCATGTACTGCTGGAGGAGGTCGTGCTGCAGAAGTGGCTCACTGTGGAGAGGAAGAGTGAGTGAGAGAGGCAGCAGTGGAGCATCTCTCATCGTTCCCTACTCTTTCCCCTTGGCCCTAACCCTCCAATTTCCGCAGATCTGAAGGGGCTGGATAGGTATAAGCAGTGTACTGGCAGAGCTTCCGCCATATCGCTTCTACCTTACAGATCTGCAAACATTGAAGGGTTTGGGTGAAGTGAAGGGGTAGGAAGCCATTTGGGACTGACTAAAGAGATTTAAGAGACTAAAGAGACTTCTCTGTTAGAATCCGTTTATGTCAGTGTATGTGATTTAGTGAATGTGTGATGTGTGCTCATCCCAACTGTGTGTCTCTCTGTAGTGGCGATAGAAGGTGGATGCCATGCTGTCTGCTGAGGGGGCTTGGAGCTCCCAGTACAAAGACATGTGACTGCTCAAGGCTCCAGGCGCTGGACCTTCATGACCTTACTGCTGGTCATCACTGGTAGCT
The DNA here is from genome assembly GCF_023373465.1 of Oncorhynchus keta. NCBI lineage: Eukaryota > Metazoa > Chordata > Actinopteri > Salmoniformes > Salmonidae > Oncorhynchus > Oncorhynchus keta. Next base: position 48,901 of record NW_026277175.1, on the reverse strand, counting down.
TTATCACTCTCTCTCTCTGCTCTCTCTCCAGTACAAAGGACTCTCCCTCAGCCTCAAAAAGACATCAGTGACATGGACGAACTCAAGGCTCCAGACTGCTCTGAGACCTTCATGACCTTACTGCTGGTCATCACTGGTAGGATTATTAACTACTCGTTTATCACTCTGCTCTCTCTCTCTCTCTCTCTCTCTCTCTCTCTGCCTCTCTCTCTCTCTCTCTCTCTCTCTCTCTGCCTCTCTCTCTCTCTCTCTCTCCTCTCTGCCTCTGCCTCTCTCTCTGCCTCTCTCTCTGCCTCTCTGCCTCTCTCTGCCTCTCTCTCCTCTCTCTCTCTGCCTCTCTCTCTGCCTCTCTGCCTCTCTCTCTCTCTCTCCTCTCTCTCTCTGCTCTCTCTCTCTCTCTGCCTCTCTCTCTCTCTCTCTCTCTCTCTCTCTGCCTCTCTCTCTGCCTCTGCCTCTCCTCTCTCTCTCTGCCTCTCTCTCTCTCTCTCTGCCTCTCTCTCTATCTGTCTCACTCTGTCTGTCTTGTCCCTCTGTTTGTCGTGAGGGACAACCTGCTGTTGGGGCAGCCTCTGACTAACTGCACTCTATCTCTCTCTCTCCACCTCCTCTATCCTCTCTCTCCCCTCAATCTCTAATACTCCCCCTACCAGACCGCTACCGTGCCCTCCCTGCCCTCGTGCCCAGCTGCGTTTCCTGGCGCTACAGAGAGAGAGTTGGTGGACGACTTCCGTATCCGCCTCACCCAGGTGATGAAGGAAGAGTCCCGTAACCCGCTGGGCGCTAGATACTGTGCTATTCTGAACGCTGCCAACTACATCTCCACCGTGCTGGGGACTGGGGAGACAACGTGGTACGTGGCCCCTCGGAGTCATCACGCTGTTGCTATACAAAACATATTGATGCAGAAGTAGCTAAGATGGGGAGAAGTCTGTCTATAATAAAGCAATACTCTACCTTCTTAACAACACTATCAACAAGGCAGGTCCTACAGGCCCTAGTTTCTACCTTCTTAACAACACTATCAACAAGGCAGGTCCTACAGGCCCTAGTTTCTACCTTCTTAACAACACTATCAACAAGGCAGGTCCTACAGGCCCTAGTTTTGTCGTACCTTGACTACTGTTCAGTCGTGTGCTCAGGTGCCAAAAAGGACTTAAAAGGCATTTGTCTCAGAACAGGGCAGCACGGCTGGATTGTCACCTTCTCCAGAACAGGATCAACAAGGCTGGACCTTGGATGCTTTCTAATATTAACAATATGCAGGTCAATCTCTCCTGGCTGAAAGTGGAGAAGAGATTGACTTCATCAGTACTTTTATTTATGAGGAGGTATTGACATGTTGAATGCACCAGGCTGTCTGGTTAAACTACTGGCACACAGCTCGGACACCCATACATAATAAGACAAGCCATGAGGTCTCTTCACAGTCCCCAAGTCCAGAACAGACTATGGGAGGCACACAGTACTTTTACATGAGAGTCATGACTACATGGAACTCTATTCCACAGTACTACATAGAGTCATGACTACATGGAACTCTATTCCACAGTACTACATACAGTCATGACTACATGGAACTCTCTTCCACAGTACCCAAGTCATGACAGACATGGGAACTCATTCCACAGTACTACATAGAGTCATGACTACATGGAACTCTATTCCACAGTACTACATAGTCATGACTACATGGAACTCTATTCCACAGTACTACATAGAGTCATGACGACATGGAACTCTATTCCACAGTACTACATACAGTCATGACTACATGGAACTCTATTCCACAGTACTACATACAGTCATGACTACATGGAACTCTATTCCACAGTAATACATAGAGTCATGACTACATGAAACTCTATTCCACAGTACTACATAGAGCCATGACTACATGGAACTCTATTCCACAGTACCACATACAGCCATGACTACATGGAACTCTATTCCACAGTACTACATACAGCCATGACTACATGGAACTCTATTCCATAGTACTACATACAGCCATGACGACATGGAACTCTATTCCATAGTACTACATACAGCCATGACTACATGGAACTCTATTCCATAGTACTACATAGAGCCATGACTACATGGAACTCTATTCCACAGTACTACATAGAGCCATGACTACATGGAACTCTATTCCACAGTACCACATACAGCCATGACTACATGGAACTCTATTCCACAGTACCACATACAGCCATGACTACATGGAACTCTATTCCACAGTACTACATACAGCCATGACGACATGGAACTCTATTCCATAGTACCACATACAGCCATGACGACATGGAACTCTATTCCATAGTACCACATAGAGCCATGACTACATGGAACTCTATTCCACAGTACTACATAGAGCCATGACTACATGGAACTCTATTCCACAGTACTACATAGAGTCATGACTACATGGAACTCTATTCCATAGTACCACATACAGCCATGACTACATGGAACTCTATTCCATAGTACCACATACAGCCATGACTACATGGAACTCTATTCCATAGTACCACATACAGCCATGACGACATGGAACTCTATTCCATAGTACTACATAGAGCCATGACTACATGGAACTCTATTCCACAGTACCACATAGAGCCATGACTACATGGAACTCTATTCCACAGTACTACATAGAGTCATGACTACATGGAACTCTATTCCACATCAAGTATCTGACGCAAGCAGTAAAATTAGGTTTAAAAACAGATAAAAAAAAACACCTTATGGAACAGCAGGGACTGTGAAGCAACACAAACATTGGCACAGACACACACACACACACACACACACACACACACACACACACACACACACTATATATACATATGGGTTTAGTACTGTAGATATGTGGTAGTGGTGGAGTAGGGGGCCTGAGGGAACACAGTGTGTTGTGAAATCTGTGAATGTATTGTAAATGTATTACAGTTGTATAAACTGCCTTCATTTCACTGGACCCCAGGAAGAGTAGCTGCTGCTTTGGCACATGCTGCCCGTGTCTGTCAATCTGTCTGTCTGCCTGCCTGTCCTGTCAATCTGTCAGTCTGCCTGACTGTCTGCCAATCTGTCTGTCTGCCTGCCTGTCTGTCAATCTGTCTGTCTGCCTGACTGTCTGTCAATCTGTCAGTCTGCCTGACTGTCCCAATCTGTAGTCTGCCTGCCTGTCTGTCAATCTGTCTGCCTGACTGTCTGCCAATCTGTCTGTCTGCCTGCCTGTCTGTCAATCTGTCAGTCTGCCTGACTGTCTGTCTGCCTGTCTGCCTGTCTGTCAGTCTGCCTGCCTGTCTGTCAATCTGTCTGCAATCTGCCTGTCTGTCAATCTGTCAGTCTGCCTGACTGTCTGCCAATCTGTCTGTCTGCCTGCCTGTCTGTCAATCTGTCTGTCTGCCTGCCTGTCTGTCAATCTGTCTGTCTGCCTGCCTGTCTGTCAATCTGTCAGTCTGCCTGACTGCCTGACTGTCTGCCTGCCTGCCTGTCTGTCAGTCTGCCTGTCTGTCAATCTGTCTGTCTGCCTGCCTGCCTGTCTGTCAATCTGTCAGTCTGCCTGACTGTGTCTGCCTGCCTGTCTGTCAGTCTGCCTGTCTGTCTGTCAATCTGTCAGTCTGCCTGACTGTCTGCCTGCCTGTCTGTCAATCTGTCAGTCTGCCTGACTGTCTGTCTGCCTGCCTGCCTGTCTGTCAGTCTGCCTGTCTGTCTGTCAATCTGTCTGTCTGCCTGTCTGTCAGTCTGCCTGTCTGTCAGTCTGCCTGCCTGTCTGTCAGTCTGCCTGCCTGCCTGCCTGTCTGTCAATCTGTCAGTCTGTCTGAATGTACATGTGTTGTCCGTTCAGAAGTAGTTAAGGGGACAGAAAAAGCCACATATTAACACCTTCACTCTGCTGTATGTTCCTCCTTTACTGCACTGCTCCAGAGGTCTTCTTCAAGGCTGTTCAATGTTCTTTTCTCTGTCCTCTGTTCTTCCTCAGTTCTTCCTGCAGCTGCAGCAGTCTGCTGTGGCCCTGGGGGAGGAGGAGCTGTTGGGGCCACTGGGGGTCACTGAGTCCGGCCGTCTGGCCTCTCTGGAGGGGTCTCTGTTTGAGGGGCTCCTGGGGCTGCTGGAGAGGCTGAGAGGAGACATGCTGGGCAGGTTACTGGAGGCTGTCATGAGGGACGTACAGAAGAAGGCTCAGCCCTACTCCAGGGACAGGTCAATGGAGACACTCTTCTCTTAGAGGAAGGGTTCTTTCTGTTCAATCTAGTTCCTCTCAAGATGTAGTCCTATCTTTGGAGTTTTAAACACTAGACACCCACTGTCACCTTGCTTTGCTTGGTGTTTAGGCCCAGGCTGATTGTAAGCACTTTGTGACAAATATCTTTGTCCTGTAACACGCCTGGACAGTAGGAATGAAATGTGATTTCTTGAGCTCAGATCATCACCTACAGCCGCCATATAACCAATTGAACAACAAAATGTTGAAAACTAGAATGACACCAACGTGTATCCTTCTCCTCCCAGGTGGTTGTCTCTGCCGTCCCAGTGTGACCAGGCCACCATGTCCCTGTCCAGTCTAGCCTGTCCTCTGATGCTCTGTCTCAGGGACCACCTGCTCCAGCTGCAGCAGATGCTGTGTCTGCCTCTCTTCCAGATGGGCTGGCAGGACCTGGCTGAGAGGCTGGACCTCTTCCTCTACCAGAATGTGAGTCACACTGCTGACCTGCTACAATGGGAATGAATCAGATAGTTGACTTCATTAAATATTTGAACTTTTAGTGATTTCTCAGATACTACTGTCTGGAGAGACTTAAAAGAAGATAATCAGATTGTCACACATCATTAGACACATCTGTTCTCAAATACATTAAAACTACATTGGCTACTGACTAATTCTAATGATAAAATACAGACGTAAGAAAATAGGATGAAGCAATAGAGAATGTTTTTTTGGGGGGTAATCACATCTCTATTAACTTATGGATCTGCTACCTGTCTCCCTTAGGTGATTCTGTATAACCACTTCAACGAGGGGGGTGCAGCCCAGCTCCAATTCGACATGACAAGAAACCTCTTCCCTCTGTTTGGACACTACTGCAAGAGGCCTGAGAACTTCTTCAAACAGTGAGTGGGCCATTACATACAATGGCAATTCTGCTGACAATATCACCTGAAAACATTGTCCATTGGACCATAATCTTTAGAAGAGACCGACAGTTTGTAGTTCCTTAGGTTATTAAATGTCCTGCTTGAATTTCTTGTCAAATCATTTCTAGGTAAAAATGATTGGTCATGTCTCCCTCTCAGTGTGAAGGAGGCCTGCGTCATCCTGTGTCTGAATGTGGGCTCGGCTCTTCTTCTCTGAGACGTCCTGAGGCAGGCTGAGGAAGACGAGGAGCAACCAGGGACCCCGGACGGCAAGCCCAGCCCTACGTCAGCCCTCAACGAGCTGGGGTCTACCGCCTGGCCCCCTGCGACGTCCTCATCCTGCTCAATCTCAGGGCCTCCTGGCCGGGAAAGTGAGGGAGATGGGAGGAAGAACAGTAGCATGGTCCCAGATGTGTTTTTGACAACTCCTATGGTCTTTGTGATGCCGATTGGCCGTAGGAGTTGAGCAAGGCAGCACTAACAGATCTGTGACCAGGCTAGGGACGGGCTATAGCTGGCAAAGAGCAACCACTACCAATGAACTACACCGTATCCCAGAAACCTGGAATAGACCGCTGTCATTCCTGAATACTCCTGTCCCATCCCGTTTAATCCCAGTTTTGTTTACTTTGCCGATCCTCTGTCTACAAGCTCAGCACCTGTTCCATATCAACTCACCACTCCTGGTCTAAACGCAGGGAGAGACTCGACTGGAGCCTGAAGGATGTGTTTAAATGAACTGCTCATGTAGAGGACATTATTTGTCTATTGACTGACAGCACAGACTTCTGTCTTCTTGTGGAGGACATCTAGTAGTACCACATGGTGTGGATGGGTATATCAGGAGGCTCCCCTCTCACTTCCTGACAGGGACTGTTGTCTTTAACCACATGAGATATAGGAGACCTTAACACTGCTGTTTTAAGCAGTCCAGTGCATTTGATAACAACAACAGCCCTGTCTGTCACATTACCTTATTTAATGTCATATACATTTGTAATGAAGTGAGAAATAAAAACGTTTAAATCCCGAAAATGTTATTTATGTCAAGTAACTGCCGTTTTGACAACCAATCATGTACGTTCATGCTAATGTATTTCAGAGAGAAAGATTCTAATGAAGTCACTCCAGTGAGCCTCAGCAGCCTGCCTAGGTGCAGTATGGGTCTCAGCAGCCTGCCCAGGTGCAGTATGGGTCTCAGCAGCCTGCCCAGGTGCAGTATGGGTGCCCAGGTGCAGTATGGGTCTCAGCAGCCTGCCCAGGTGCAGTATGGGTCTCAGCAGCCTCTCAGCAGCCTGCCCAGGTGCAGTATGGGTCTCAGCAGCCTGCCCAGGTGCAGTATGGGTCTCAGCAGCCTGCCCAGGTGCAGTATGTGCAGTATGGGCTCTCAGCAGCCTGCCCAGGTGCAGTATGGGTCTCAGCAGCCTGCCCAGGTGCAGTATGGGTCTCAGCAGCCTGCCCAGGTGCAGTATGGGTCTCAGCAGCCTGCCCAGGTGCAGTATGGGTCTCAGCAGCCTGCCCAGGTGCAGTATGGGTCTCAGCAGCCTGCCCAGGTGCAGTATGGGTCTCAGCAGCCTGCCCAGGTGCAGTATGGGTCTCAGCAGCCTGCCCAGGTGCAGTATGGGTCTCAGCAGCCTGCCCAGGTGCAGTATGGGTCTCAGTATGGGTCTCAGCAGCCTGCCCAGGTGCAGTATGGGTCTCAGCAGCCTGCCCAGGTGCAGTATGGGTCTCAGCAGCCTGCCCAGGTGCAGTATGGGTCTCAGCAGCCTGCCCAGGTGCAGTATGGGTCTCAGCAGCCTGCCCAGGTGCAGTATGGGTCTCAGCAGCCTGCCCAGGTGCAGTATGGGTCTCAGCAGCCTGCCCAGGTGCAGTATGGGTCTCAGCAGCCTGCCCAGGTGCAGTATGGGTCTCAGCAGCTGACTGCCCAGGTGCCCAGGTGCATATGGGTCTCAGCAGCCTGCCCAGGTGCAGTAGGTGCAGTGCCCAGGTGGGGGTCTCAGCAGCCTGCCCAGGTGCAGTATGGGTCTCAGCAGCCTGCCCAGGTGCAGTATGGGTCTCAGCAGCCTGCCCAGGTGCAGTATGGGTCTCAGCAGCCTGCCCAGGTGCAGTATGGGTCTGCAGCCTGCCCAGGTGCAGTATGGGTCTCAGCAGCCTGCCCAGGTGCAGTATGGGTCTCAGCAGCCTGCCCAGGTGCAGTATGGGTCTCAGCAGCCTGCCCAGGTGCAGTATGGGTCTCAGCAGCCTGCCCAGGTGCAGTATGGGTCTCAGCAGCCTGCCCAGGTGCAGTATGGGTCTCAGCAGCCTGCCCAGGTGCAGTATGGGTCTCAGCAGCCTGCCCAGGTGCAGTATGGGTCTCAGCAGCCTGCCCAGGTGCAGTATGGGTCTCAGCAGCCTGCCCAGGTGCAGTATGCCATAGAAACAGAAGCGGTGTTGGAGACACTGAGGTATAATGAGCGCTAGAGACTGCATCCATATGACCAGGTTGTATGCGGTTTATACAGACCAACATCACATGTGCACTAGTACTCAATATGCAAAAGGAGTAGCGATTACATCATCCGAAAACAGCAGACATTGGATGAATATTAACATGTTAATGGACTTGTTTGATATTGCAGGTGACTGCTGCCTGACTGATCTACAAATCACCTTGCATCATAAATAACGACTCATTATTTGTAGATCAGTCAGTCACAATTGACCAATGATACATTACGTTAATGCTCTCCAACAGGACAACTGTCTTCAACTGTGAGCACTGGGGGAAAATCATTCAAATAATGAAATGGCTGTTTTGTGCACAAAGCCTATGACTAAAGTGTCTTATTAATACATTTTCTAATCTGACTTTTTTTTCTGTGCCGGGTGTCAGTTAAACTGCAGTACCGAAACAAAACTGTAGGAGCAGTTGAAACCATGCTTCAAGACCAGAAACCTGGTCCCTTTGGCTGGAGAACATCAAATCCATGATGCATTGTGGGTAAATGGTGACTGACTGATCTACAAATAATAATCAGTAATTAATTATGATCCAAGGTCGAACAAGCCTATTATCTCTAGAAAGGGCGGTCTGGTAAACTCATGGATCGGTAGGGCGAAACCACTGAGGTATAAAGAACGGCGCGACACTCATTTTCTGTGGATTCGGCGCCATCTTCTGGACACCAAAATCATTAGTGGGTCTGCAATCATCTAGTCTGGTCTGATGCTGTTTCCGGTTTGTGCCTGCACGCCGATTTTGTGATCTACGGTGGAGCTACGTTTGTGTTTTCCAAATAAACCCGGCGGATTTGAACGAGTTTTTTTGTTGTCACCATGTCGACTGCCCTCGAGAGCTACATCAACCGTATCCTTTGAACTAAAGTCATCCTGGTACAGTCACTGAATGGGACTTTTGCTGATGAATCGCGTGATTATTGATGCGTGGGTGCTTTGGCCTGCTAGATTGAGCTTTGCTAGCAATAGCATCGCATATGGCTTTTTAGTAGAATGACATGTAACTGTGCGCTAGTTAGATAAAATATAATACAAATTATTTTGGAAGCCAAACATGGGTACATGTTCATCCAAATGTGTTATTTAAGCAATAAGGCCCGAGGTGTGGTATATGGCCAATATACCACGGCTATGGTATATTTAGCACGACTCAAAGCTGAGTGCCTGAATACAGCCCTTAGTTGTGGTATATTGGCAATATACCACAAACCCCCGAGGTGCCTTATTGCTATTATAAACTGTTTACAAATGTAATTAGAACAGTAAAAATACATGTTTTGTCATACCAGTGGTATACTCTCTGATATACAACGGCTTTCAGCCAATCAGCATTCAGGGCTTGAACCACCAAGTTTATAATAGCAAGCTAACTACGGATTTGGCTCAACAGTATTGCTGCATGTGCAGCTTCTCATGAAATAGCAGCCTGGTCTCATATGCCTCGATTGGGGCGTCAGGTAGCCTAGTGGTTAGGGCGTCAGGTAGCCTAGTGGTTAGGGCGTCAGGTAGCCTAGTGGTTAGGGCGTCAGGTAGCCTAGTGGTTAGGGCGTCAGGTAGCCTAGTGGTTAGGGCGTCAGGTAGCCTAGTGGTTAGAGCGTCAGGTAGCGTAGCCTGGTGGTTGAGCAGGTAGCCTAGTGGTTAGTTAGAGTGTTGGACTAGAAAGGTTGCAAGATCGAATCCCGAGCTGACAAGGTTCAAATCTGTCGTTCTTCCCCTGAACAAGGCAGTTAACCCACTGTTCCTAGGCCGTCTTTGAAAATAAGAATTTGTGCCTAACTGACTTGCCTAGTTCAATAAAGATCAAATAAAATGCTCAATGGGTGACATGCATGAGAATGTAGGCCATTTTCAGCTTCCAGGAATTGTGTACAGGTGACATGGGGCCGTGCATTATCATGCTAAAACAAGATGAGTGGCACACCAATGGGCCTCAGGATTTTGTCACGGTATCTCTATGCATTCAAATTGCCATCGATAAAATGCAGTTGTGTTCGTTGGCCGTAGCTTATTCCTGCCCATACCATAACCCCACCGCCACCGTGGGGGGGGCCCTCTGTTCACAACGTTGACATCAGCAAACCACTCACCCACACGACGCCATACACATGGTCTGTGGTTAGAAGTACTGCCAAATTCTCTAAAACGACATTATGGTAGAGAAATGAACATTAAATTCTCTGGCAACAGCCCCGTTGGACATTCCTGCAGTCAGCATGCCAATTACACACTCCCTCTACTTGAGAAATCTGGCATTGTTCTGACAAAACTGCACATTTTTGTGACCTTTTAGGGTCACCCGTGTAATGATCGTGGTGTTTAATCAGCTTCTTGATATGCCTATCCTGTACAGTGGATGGATTGTCTTGACAAAAGAGACATTCTCACTAACAGGGATGTAAACAAATTTGTGCAAAACATTTGAGGGAAATAGGCTTTTTTGTGTGTATGGAACATTTCTGGGATCTTTTATTTCAGCTCGTAAAACATGGGACCAACACTTTACATGTTGCGTTTTTGTTCAGCGTATGAACCACTGCTACGGAATGTTGCAAGGCAAGCGCAGCGTTTCTTTGGAAATGAATGCACCAAAACGCATTGACGCTGTGGGTCTGAACGAGGTGATAGACTAGACGGAATATAGTAAACGTAAATCCTGGCCACTCAAATGTTACGTTTAGTATGGTTACATAAGAGAGAACGTTACTCAATAAGTAGAAAGTAAAGTAGGGTGGTTGGGCGTCTACCCCTGAGACCAGGTTGGAGATAGTGTCCCAAATGTCTTCCTTAGCTGCTGTGTTTCAGGTACAGTGGCCATCGTTACATCTGACGGACGGATGATAGTGGTATGTCTCTTTGCTACTTCACTGCCGTACTTGGCTCCAGATCTGTGTGTATTCTCTGAATGGTTTTGACTACTGGACCATAAACCTGATTTTGTGTGTGAACTGTTTGATTGGACCGTTGATCTGTGTGTACCTGTTTTGATTGGACCGTTGATCTGTGTGTACTGGATTGATTGGACTGTTGATCTGATGTGTACTGTTTTGATTGGACCGTTGATCTGTGTCCTGTTTTGATTGGCTGTTGATCTGTGTGTACTGTTTTGATTGGACTGTTGATCTGTGTGTACTGTTTTGATTGGACCGTTGATCTGTGTGTACTGTTTTGATTGGACCAGATCTGTGTGTACTGTTTTGATTGGACCGTTGATCTGTGTGTACTGTTTTGATTGGACCGTTGATCTGTGTGTACTGTTTTGATTGGACCGTTGATCTGTGTGTACTGTTTTGATTGGACCGTTGATCTGACTGCGAGTACTGTTTTGATTGGACCGTTGATCTGTGTGTACTGTTTTGATTGGACCGTTGATCTGTGTGTACTGTTTTGATTGGACCGTTGATCTGATCGTGTGTGTACTGTTTTGATTGGACCGTTGATCTTTGTGTACTGTTTTGATTGGACCGTTGATCTGACTGTGTACTGTTTTGATTGGACCGTTGATCTGTGTGTACTGTTTTGATTGGACTGTTGATCTGTGTGTACTGTTTTGATTGGACTGTTGATCTGTGTGTACTGTTTTGATTGGACCGTTGATCTGTGTGTACTGTTTTGATTGGACCGTTGATCTGATTGTGTGTACTGTTTTGATTGGACCGTTGATCTGATTGTGTGTGTACTGTTTTGATTGGACCGTTGATCTGATTGTGTGTGTACTGTTTTGATTGGACCGTTGAACTGACTGTGTGTGTTCAGGGCACCCTGAAGGGCTTTGACCAGACCATCAACCTGATTCTGGATGAGAGTCATGAGCGTGTGTTCAGTTCCTCTCAGGGCGTGGAGCAGGTGGTCCTGGGACTATACATCGTCAGAGGAGACAACGTGTAAGTATCATGTCGACCTCTGGCGGAACTCTCACCTTTCACCCAAACGACCCCTTATGACCTCTCACTGCGCCCGTTCACTCCCCACCATGCACTTGGATTGGTGAAGAGACTGAGTGTCGACAACATTTCTGAAACCGTGAGGGAATGAACACTTTAACTGGCCACTTTGGGGGGGTGTCAGACTTCAACACACACAGTAATACACCCTGGCCCAACTGCTCTCCTCTATTTTGCAGAGCTGTGATTGGGGAGATTGACGAGGACACAGATTCTTCGCTGGACCTGGGGAACATCCGCGCTGAACCCCTTAACTCTATAGTCCACTGACCTCTCACCCTGACCCCTCAACTCGGATGTGCTGACCCCTACACCTGAGTGATTGTGTGTGTGAGAGAGAGTGTGAAAGAGAAAGCTAGAAATAGAGTAGTGTTTCAATTTTCACCACCTACTCAGCAATAGCTGATGTCCCTGTCTGAAGAGCACAGTTTATCTCCCCCATGAAGGACCCAGGGGACTAATAATAGGATGTTGATGAATGTGGTGATATTTTTTAATAAAGTGTGTTTCGTTTAACATGAAGTGTGTGTTGTTACTCCACAACAACAGTGTGAGTAAAGGGCTATAATAAACTGGGTGGATCGAGCCCTGAATGCTGATTGGCTGACAGCCGTGGTATATCAGACCATATACCATGGGTATGACAAAACAATACTTTTTACTACTACGTTGGTAACCAGTTTATAATAGCAATTGCGTCTTGCGACGGAACAGCCCGTAGCCGTGGTATATTGGACATATACCACACCCCCTCGTGCACATATACCATACCCCCTCGTGGACATATACCACACCCCCTCATGCACATATACCACACCCCCTCGTGCACATATACCACACCCCCTCATGCACATATACCACACCCCCTCGTGCACATATACCATACCCCCTCGTGCACATATACCATACCCCCTCGTGGACATATACCACACCCCCCCGTGGACATATACCACGCCCCCTCGTGCACATATACCACACCCCCTCGTGCACATATACCACACCCCCTCGTGCACATATACCATACCCCCTCGTGCACATATACCACACCCCCTCGTGCACATATACCACACCCCCTCGTGGACATATACCACACCCCCTCGTGGACATATACCACACCCCCTCGTGCACATATACCACACCCCCTCGTGCACCCCCCCTTGTGCACATATACCACACCCCCTTATGGACATATACCACACCCCCTCGTGCACATATACCACACCCCCCCGTGCACATATACCACACCCCCCGTGCACATACCACACCCCCTTGTGCACATATACCACACCCCCCCGTGCACATATACCACACCCCCTTGTGCACATATACCACACCCCCTGATGCACATATACCACACCCCTTGTGCACATATACCACACCCCCTTGTGCACATATACCACCCCCACTTGTGCACATATACCACACCCCCTGGTGCACATATACCACACCCCCTGGTGCACATATACCACACCCAATGACCACTCTGGCAGAACTAAAGAGTTCCTTGGCTAAGCTGGGAGAACCTGCCAGAAGGACAAGTCTCTACAGGACTTCACCCATCTGGGCGTTGGAAAACCACTCCAGAGAAAAGGCACACCTTAAGTTTGGATAAAGGTCTGATGAGACAAAAATGTTGCTCTTTGACCTGAATGCACATTAAAAGCAAATCTGGGACAACTCAAATTAGTATAATATGTTATGTTTGGTATGGTTACAAAAGACAGGTTACTTAAGACAAAAACAAAAGTGGGGTGGATGGGTGGGTGTATAACACAAATGTCTTGAATCCTATCACGGACAATTTTAGCTAATTAGCAACTTTGTAACTACTTTTTAGCTACGTTGCAACTCGTTAGAAATTTAGCTAACCCTTCCCCTAACCTTAACCCCTAGAGCTAGTTAGCGTTAGCCACCTAGCTGTTAGCAACAACAAATTGTAATTCTATCATACGTTTAACAAATGGTAGTGTCATAACTATCAAACTAGTCATGAGTAGAACAAATCTATAGTAGTTTTATGCAATTGCTTTCAATTTGGGTCTGTCAAGGTTTTCAAAATGTCAGAGTTTCCAACCTGTACCAGAAAGCTGCCCTGAACACTGTCATGTCTTCCAACCTTGAGGATACACACTGGTCAAATACCCCTCTCTGTCTGTCTGTATGGAAGGACTAGTGACCAATGGGTGTGAGTGGTGGAGCGCGGGTCAGTTAGTCATTAACTACTACAGTAGTCACAACCCATCACGAGTCAGAAAGGGAAACAGTCATTTTGACCTAAATAAATATGACCCCTTGACCACATCCCCTCATCCCAATACCCTCACCCTTCTTCTTACCCCCACCCTTACCCTCATCCCTCCCCTACCTCACCCCCCACATCAAACCTATAATCCAGTGTATTAACTCTATCCATTATCATCAATCTGTACCTGTCTTCCTCTAATCTGTGGTCTGTACCTGTCTTCCTCTACCTGAACCCTCCCTGACCCATGGTCTGTACCTACCTGTCTTCTCTCATCTGACCCTGGTCTGTAACCCTCCCTGACCCTGGTCTGTACCTGTCTTCCTCTACCTGAACCCTCCTGATCTCTACATCTGACCCTGGTCTGTACCTGTCTTCCTCTACCTGAACCCATCTGGTCATTTTGACCTAAATCTTCCTCTACCTGAACCCTCTGACCCCTGGTCTGTACCTGTCTTCCTCTACCTGAACCCTCCTGATCTAACTCATCTGACCCTGGTCTGTACCTGTCTTCCTCTACCTGAACCCTCCCTGACCCTGGTCTGTACCTGTCTTCCTCTACCTGAACCCTCCCTGATCTCTACATCTGACCCTGGTCTGTACCTGTCTTCCTCTACCTGAACCCTGTCTGATCTCTACATCTGACCCTGGTCTGTACATGTCTTCCTCTACCTGAACCCTCCCTGGTCTGTACCTGTCTTCCTCTACCTGAACCCTGCCTGATCTCTACATCTGACCCTGGTCTGTACCTGTTTTCCTCTACCTGAACCCTCCCTGACCCTGGTCTGTACCTGTCTTCCTCTACCTGAACCCTCCCTGACCCTGGTCTGTACCTGTCTTCCTCTACCTGAACCCTCCCTGATCTCTACATCTGACCCTGGTCTGTACCTGTCTTCCTCTACCTGAACCCTCCCTGACCCTGGTCTGTACCTGTCTTCCTCTACCTGAACCCTGCCTGATCTGTACTGTCTTCCTCTACAACCCTCTGACCCTGGTCTGTACCTGTCTTCCTCTACCTGAACCCTCCCTGACCCTGGTCTGTACCTGTCTTCCCTCTGTACCAGAACCCTGAACTTCCTCTACCTGAACCCTCCCTGACCCTGGTCTGTACCTGTCTTCCTCTACCTGAACCCTCCCCCTGATGTCTTCCTACATCTGACCCTGGTCTGTACCTGTCTTCCTCTACCTGAACCCTCCCTGATCCCTGACCCTGGTCTGTACCTGTCTTCCTCTACCTGAACCCTGCCTGATCTCTACATCTGACCCTGGTCTGTACCTGTCTTCCTCTACCTGAACCCTCCCTGATCTGACCCTGGTCTGTACCTGTCTTCCTCTACCTGAACCCTCCCTGACCCTGGTCTGTACCTGTCTTCCTCTACCTGAACCCTGCCTGGTCTGTACATGTCTTCTCTGTACTACCTGAACCCTCTCTCTACATCCCTGACCCTGGTCTGTACCTGTCTTCCTCTACCTGAACCCTCCTTTCTGACCCTGGTCTGTACCTGTCTTCCCCTCCAGAACCTGCCTGATCTCTAAATCTGACCCTGGTCTGTACCTGTCTTCCCTCTACCTGAACCCTCCCTGACCCTGGTCTGTACCTGTCTTCCTCTACCTGAACCCTCCCTGACCCTGGTCTGTACCTGTCTTCCTCTACCAGAACCCCCCTGATCCTTTCATCTGACCCTGGTCTGTACCTGTCTTCTCCCCTCTACCTGAACCCTCCCTGACCCTGGTCTGTACCTGTCTTCCTCTCTACCTGGTCCTGATCCTTTCATCTGACCCTGGTCTGTACCTGTCTTCCTCCCTACCTGAACCCTCCCTGACCTGGTCTGTACCTGTCTTCCTGGTCTGTACCTGTCTTCCTCTACCTGAACCCTGTCTGATCTTCCTACCTGATCTGACCCTGGTCTGTACATGTCTTCCTGTACCCTCCTAGTCCATACCTAACATCTGACCTGTCTTCCTCTACCTGACCCTCCTGACCCTGTCTGTACCTGTCTTCCTCTACCTGAACATCCCTGACCTGTCCTGACCCTAGTCCTGTACCTGACCTCTTCCTGAACCCTCCCTAGTCCGTACCTAACATCTGACCTGTCTTCCTCTACCTGTACCCTCCCTAGTCCGTACCTAACATCTGACCTGTCTTCCTCTACCTGAACCCTCCCTAGTCCGTACCTAACATCTGACCTGTCTTCCTCTACCTGTACCCTCCCTTCCATGGTAACATCTGACCTGTCTTCCTGTACCCTCCCTGAAACCTAACATCTGACCTGTCTTCCTCTACCTGAACCCTCCCTGATCCTAACATCTGACCTGTCTGTACCTGTACCTCCCTCCTAGTCCAAACCTAACATCTGACCTGTCTTCCTGTACCCTCCCTAGTCCGTCCTAACATCTGACCTGTCTTCCTTCCTGAACCTCCCTAGTCCATACCTAACATCTGACCTGTCTTCCTCTACCTGTACCCTCCCTGGTCCAAACCTAACATCTGACCTGTCTTCCTCTACCTGAACCCTCCCTGATCCTGGTCTGTACCTGTCTTCCTCTGACCTGAACCCTCCCTGACCCTCCCTAGTCCGTACCTAACATCTGTACCTGTCTTCCTCTACCTGACCCCCTGACCTGTCATCTGACCCTGGTCTTCTGTCTTCCTGTACCCTCCCTAGTCCATACCTAACATCTGACCTGTCTTCCTGTACCCTCCCTAGTCCGTACCTAACATCTGACCTGTCTTCCTCTACCTGAACCCTCCCTAGTCCGTACATCTGACAACATCTGACCTGTCTTCCTCTACCTGAACCCTCCCTGACCCTGGTCTGTACCTGTCTTCCTCTACCTGAACCCTCCCTGACCTGTCTGTACCTGTCTTCTCTACCTGAACCCTGTCTGATCCTCCCTGGTCTGTAGTCTTCCTGTACCCTCCCTAGTCCATACCTAACATCTGACCTGTCTTCCTCCTACCTGTACCTGACCTCCCTAGTCCGTCCCTGATCCTAACATCTGACCTGTCTGTCCTCTACCTGTACCCTCCCTAGTCCAAACCTAACATCTGACCTGTCTTCCTCTACCTGTACCCTCCCTAGTCCAAACCTAACATCTGACCTGTCTTCCTGTACCCTCCCTGAGTCCAAACCTAACATCTGACCTGTCTTCCCTGAACCCTCCTATCTACCTGGTCTGACCTGTCTTCCTCTACCCTGTCCTAACATCCCTAGTCCATACCTAACATCTGACCTGTCTTCCCTGTCCCTTGTCCAAACCTAACATCTGACCTGTCTGACCCTGTCCGTCTAACATCTGACCTGTCTTCCTGAACCCTCCCTGATCCATCTGACCTAAGATGGTCTGACCTGTCTTCCCTACCTGTACCCTCCCTAGTCCAAACCTAACATCTGACCTGTCTTCCTGTACCCTCCCCTGTACCTAACATCTGACTCTTCCTGTACCCTCCCCTAGTCCAAACCTAACATCTGACCTGTCTTCCTACCTGAACCTGTGATCCCTCCTAGTCATCTGACCTAACATGGTCTGACCTGTCTTCCTCTACCTGTACCCTCCTAGTCCGTACCTAACATCTGACCTGTCTTCCTCTACCTGTACCCTCCCTAGTCCGTACCTAACATCTGACCTGTCTTCCTCTACCTGTACCCTCCCTAGTCCGTACCTAACATCTGACCTGTCTTCCTCTACCTGTACCCTCCCTAGTCCGTACCTAACATCTGACCTGTCTTCCTCTACCTGTACCCTCCCTAGTCCCAACCTAACATCTGACCTGTCTTCCTCTACCTGTACCCTCCCTAGTCCGTACCTAACATCTGACCTGTCTTCCTCTACCTGTACCCTCCCTAGTCCGTACCTAACATCTGACCTGTCCTCCTCTACCTGTACCCTCCCTAGTCCGAACCCAACATCTGACCTGTCTTCCCTAATGCCTTAATAGATGTGTTTTTCCATCAAATATGAAAGACACATAATGGATCTTAATCAAAGCATTTCATAGGCCTATACCCATAACATCACTTACGCCCTCATCTCACAAACAGAATGCTACTCTGTATATATAAAACTTACCTGTGTCACTCCAAGATAACCAGAGGAGGGTGCCATTGTGAAGAATCAAATCTAATTCAGAATGCCTAATTTACAGACAATCAATCACTTATCACCAATGTCAGGCATCACACAATGATAGCACTATCAAACTCAATTAAATATTTAAAGGCAGGGTATCTTAAGGATCGTACCCTTTTTTCAATTTTCACCTAAATTGACCATACCCAAATCTAACTGCCTGTAGTTCAGTCCGACCTGAAGCAAAGATCTGCATATTCATAATACCATTTGAAAGGAAACACTGGGAAATTTGTGGAAAAGTTAAATTAATGTAGAGAATATAACATTGGAAATGGTAAAAATAATACAACCCCCCTAAAAAAAGCCTAACAGTCTAGCTGTATTTTAGATTTTGGCCACCAGATGGCAGCAGTCTGTGTGCAAATCTTTCAGACTTATCCAGTGAAATATGACATTACTGCACAGTATTTTGTATCAATTCAGCAAGGTTTGTATGTGAGTAGGCCTGGTTTGGTTCAGGATAGCCATGGTTTTGATCAGGATAGTCAGGGTCATCAAGGTAGTCAGAGTTTGATTCGCAATGGTCCTCAGAGAGAATCAGTTGACTAACGTATCTCAGCTTGACTTTCTGACCAACAGTCTGGTAAAGATACACAGTCACTATAAACTGAAGGACCTGTTTAACATCAACAACAACAAATAAACCGTAACTGAAAAAACTGATGTCAATCCAAGACAAATGTGAACAGCTGAGTAGTGTGTGTATGTGTGTGTGTGTGTGTGTGTGTGTTTGTTTGTGTGTGTGCATGTGCGCAAGTGTGTGTGCATGTGTCGGTGAACCCTCCCCTGTGTTTGTGTGCGTGTCTGTGTGTGTTTCTGTGTCTGTGTGTTACCTGAATGTTAAGCAGGACATTCTAACCAAACCTAGAGACTTTGTAATTTCTTCAAATGATAATCTTTATTTAGTAAGAATTGCAATAATGAAGCTGGTCGACCCCACACTCTTTGAGTGTGGTCTGTAGAGCTCAAAGGTACAGAAAAACAGAGGTCCTTTTTTAGCAGACCTAGAAATGCTTCCTGTACATGGCTGGTTCCACCCCTCCCATGCAGATCGGGGCATCATAACATCTACCTGTCTTCCTTCATCTTGTGGTTATGTTCACCTGGTGTTGTTTCCCTGTACCCTGGCCGTTCGTTTCTCAGAAGCATAGATGATTAGAAACAAATAGGGTTTGTTCTATTTCTCATCTCGATCTCGGCTCACCCATGTCCTTGACTATACCCAACAGACCAGCTGCAGGGAGCTAGAGGGGAGCCATCCCTTTACAGAAGCACAGCATTTGTATATATTATTATTATTATTATTAGTTATGAAAATCTCTTACTATTGTTCAGCATATAATTCAACAATCAATATTCAACAAAGCAGGTAAATACGTAATATTTCTCTTACAGTTTTCACACATCAAAAAGTTCCTGTAGATTGTTAAAACAGGATCTCACATACTGCAGTTGCACCCAAGCGGCTCTTATCTGTACGCCCAGACCCATGACTAAGTCACACAAGACAAGCCTATACTAAAAATATAACCATGGATAATTCTCCAAGTAAAAACAGCATAGTATGTTTAATTAATTTACATAGGTAATTCAATCATCTTCCTCCATAATGGTTACATAAAACAGGTTTCTTAAGGCAAAAACAATAGTAGGGTGATTAGTCGGGGTGGATGTGGGTGTATAACACAAACTTCTAGCAACCTCAAGGTCTGAGTGTTTGAATCTCATCACGGAAAACTTTAGCATTTGAATTAGCTTTTTAATTAGCAACCCTCCCTTGAAACAAATGTTTAGCTACCCTTGAACTAACCCTTGATCTCCATCTGAAGTGGTCTGCTAACCTGTCTTCCCTAACCCTCCCTGACCCTGGTCTGTAACCCTTCCCCCTGAACCCTAGAGTTTAGCTAACCCTTCCCCCTCCCCTAACCTTAACCCTCCCTATAGCTAGTTAGCGTTAGACACCTAGCTGTTAGCAATAACAAATTGTAATTTCCAGACATGTCATACATTTAACAAATTCAAAACATATTGTAGGAATTGACCTATGTTGTAATTCATAACATATCACACAAAATGGATAATGGACATCCACAAAATAAGATACCATACGAAACGTAACATATCACAGTAAATGGAGTGTTTTGGATTATATACGCACAAAATAATACAAATGCTCTGAGACCATGTTGAGAAAATCAGGCACAGCTCACACTTCCTCCTGAACACCATCCCTACAGTGAAGCGTGGTGGCAGCATCATACTTGGCGACACTTTTCAGCATGGACTGGGAGACTGGCCTCCCTACAGAGGGAACAATGAATGGATCCAAATACAGGCAAATCCTAGTGATGATGACCTGCTTCAGAGCGCAAAACAACTTTAGACTGAGGCAAAGACTTACGTTCCAACAGAACAATGACCCCAAACAAACAGCCAAAGCAATACTGGAATGACTTCAGAACAAGAATGTGAAAGTCCTTGAGTGGCCCAGCCAAAGCCCAGACTTGAACCCATTGAAAATCTGTGGATTGAAGGACTTGAAGATTGCTGTTTTTCGCCGCTCCCATCTTATTTAACAGAGCTTGAGAACAGAACAGAGCGTGAGAAAATGAAGAATGGGAGAAAAACCTAATCCAGATGTACAAAGCCGATACAAACAAAACCAAGACAAAGCAAATCTGTCATCGCTGCCAAATGTTCAAATTTTGATTTCTGTATATAATTTTCAATACATTTGCAAACATTTTTCTATTGATTGATATGTAGTCTACATTGGGCCTTTATGATGTCCTTTACAAATCAAATCAACTACATTTTATTGGTCACGTATGCATATTTATCAGATGTATGTCAGTGAGTAGTGAAATGCTTGTGTTCCAGCTCCAACAGTGCAGTAACATCTCCTTTCTTTCTGTAATGTTCCCTTTCTTTCTGTGTCACCAAACGTTTGCATAATATTAAAGTTACCAGGTTGTTATGGCCATACTGGCCAAACATTTTGTTCTTATATTTATATTATAATAGAGATGTGTGGACGTGTGTTTTCATATTTAGAATATTTAGAAGCAACGTGGAAAGCAGTATCGTTGTTGTTTTGGAAGAATCTGTTGAGTTCATGCTGAGACAAACCAAAAAGGAAAATCCCTACATACACGAATGAAACTGTCAGTGAAACTGATATAACACAGTCAGCTGTCGATCGGCATTTGTCTCGGCTTACTGTGTGTGTTTCTGGATAACAGTCAGGAAGTCACGCCTGACATACTTCCGACCATAACTCTACAGTGCCTTGCGAAAGTATTCGTAAAGTAAAGGGAGCTGAATAATTTTGCACGCCCTAATTTTTCAGTTTTTGATTTGTTAAAAAGTTTGAAATATCAATAAATGTCGTTCCACTTCATGATTGTGTCCCACTTGTTGTTGATTCTTCACAAAAAAAACAGTTTATATCTTTATGTTTGAAGCTCTGAAATGTGGCAAAAGGCTGCAAAGTTCAATGGGGCCGAATACTTTACAGAAGCAAGCACTGTATCTTCCTGATTCCTGCTTCAGCATAGCAAAAATTAAAGCAGGAAGCACCAGTGACTCAGTCTATAAAAAAGTGGTCAGATGTTAATCAGATGCTAAACCACAAGACTGTTTTGCTATCTCGTTGAGGATGTCATCCCCACAGAAGCCTAGGATTATAGGTAACATTACTACACTAAGCTAAAGGGCAGAGCTGCCACTTTCAAGGTGCGGGACTCTAACCCGATAATGGTTATAAGAAATCCTGCCTAGGGTGGCTGCGATGAACCATCAAACAGGCAAAGTGTCACAGGGCTAAGATTGAATCATACTACACCGGCTCCGACGCTCGTCTTATGTGGCAGGGCTTGCAAACTATTACAGACTACAAAAGGGAGGAAGCACGGCCGTTAGCTGCCCTGTGACACGAGCCTACCAGACAAGCTAAATCACTTCTATGCTCGCTTCGAGGCAAGCAACACTGAGGCATGCATGAGAGCATCAGCTGTTCCCTCCCCTAGAGCTAGTGTGATCACGCTCTCCGTAGCCTACGTGAGTAAAGTCCTTTAAACACGTCAACATTCACAAGGCTGCGGGCCAGACGGATTACCAGGACGTATGCTCCGGGCATGTGCTGACCAACTGAACAGGTGTCTTCACTGACATTTGCATTGAGACTGTAATACAAAAACGTAACATGTTTCAAGGAGACCACCATATTTCCTGTGCCTAAGAAATACAAAGGCAACCATGTTGAGCCTCTCAATCATGCTATTACCATGGACTGGGAGACCTGTAGCACAGACGTCCAATGAATGGAGCCATGAAGTGCTTTGAAAAAGGCTGGGTAATGGCTCTGACATCAACACTATTACCCAACAGAACAATGACCCTAGACGCCCAAAGAATTTGCATACCACCCAAACAGATCCACAGATTATGCAATCTCTATTGCAGGACTCCATAGAGCCCTTTCCCACCTGAACAAAGGAACACCTATGTGAGAATGCTATTCATTGACTGCAGTTCAGCGTTCAACAAAACCATAGTACCCATCAAAGCTCATCACTAAGTTAAGGATTCAAATTTTGGTACTAAATTTTCACTACAATTTCTCAAAACTGGATATGTAGTCTACATTGGGCCTTTACAGGCCACCAAATCCCAGGTGATGAGGGTCAATAGCAACATCTGCCACACTGATCCTCAGCACTGGAGCCCCCCAGGGGTGCGTGCTCATCCCCTCCTGTACTCCTTTTCTGTTCACCCACGACTGCATGCCCAGGCACGACTCCAACACCATCATCTGGCCAAACATGGTGCCAGAATATTATAATAGATGTGTGACCTGTGTTTTCATATTTAGTAACCAAGACTAAGGGAGATGATTGTGGACTACAGGAAAAACCAGGACCGCGCATACCCCCATTTTCATCGGAGCCGGGCTGTAGTGGAGTGACGCCGAGAGCTTCAAACTATTACCTTGGTGTCCACATCAACAAGCTGCTCTAGAACGGTCCAAACACACCAAGACAGTCGTGAAGAGGGCACGACAAAGCCTATTCCCTCTCAGGAAACTAAAAACATTTGGCATGGGTCCTGAGATCCTCAAAACGTTCTACAGCTGCAACATTGAGAGCATCTGACCAGGCGGTGTCAGAGGATGGCCCTAAAAATGGTCAAAGACCCAGCCACACCAGTCATACGCTACTGCTACTCTCTGTTCATCATATATGCATCATCACTTTAACCATATCTAAATGTACAAACAACCTCAATCAGCCCGATTAACCGGATCTGTATATAGCCTCACTACTGTATAATGCTACTGTATATAGCTCTCACCATGTATATAGCCTCATCTACTGTATATAGCCTCTCTACTAATACAGCCTCTCTACTGCACCAATCCTGGATATATAGGCCTCTCCCAGGTGATGAGGGTAGATAGCCTCTCTACGCTGATCCTCAGCACTAAGCCTCACTACTGTATATAGCCTCTCTACTCCCTGTATATACCTCACTATGCCCAGGCACGACTCAACACCATATAGCCTCTCTACTGTATATAAAGCCTCTCTACTGTATGATTGCCTCACTACATGTATATAGCCTCTCTACTGTACGGTCCAAACTCTACAGTCGTAAGAGCCTCTCTATTCCTCTCAGGAAACTAAAACATTGTATATCCTGAGATCCTCAAACGCTCTACAGCTGCAACATTGAGAGCCTCCTGACTACTGTATATAGCCTCTCTAAAGACCCAGCTGTATATAGCCTCTCTACTGTATATAGCCTCACTACTGTATAAGCCTCTCTGTACAAACAACCTCAATCAGCTCCGTATATAGCCTCACTACTGTATATAGCCTCTCTACTGTATATAGCTCGCTACTTTATATAGCCTCTCTACTGTATATAGCCTCACTACTGTATATAGCCTCTACTGTATATAGCCTCTCTACTGTATATAGCCTCACTACTACTGTATATAGCCTCACTGTATATAGCCTCTCTACTGTATAGCCTCACTATGTATAGCCTCTCTACTGTATATAGCCTCTCTACTGTATATAGCCTCTCTACTGTATATAGCCTCACTACTGTATATAGCCTCTCTACTGTATATAGCCTGTACTGTATATAGCCTCTCTACTGTATATAGCCTCACTACTGTATATAGCCTCTCTATATAGCCTCTACTGTATATAGCCTCTCTACTGTATATAGCCTCTACTGTATATAGCCTCACTATATAGCTGTATATAGCCTCACTACTGTATATAGCCTCTACTGTATATAGCTCTACTCTATATAGCCTCTCTACTGTATATGCCCTCTACTGTATATAGCCTCTCTACTGTATATAGCCTCTACTGTATATAGCTCTCTACTGTATATAGCCTCTCTACTGTTATTTTTCAGTGTCTTTTTACTGTTGTTTTTAATTCTTTACTTACCTATTGTTCACCTAATACCTTTTTTGCACTATTGCTTAGAGCCTGTAAGTAAGTATTTCACTGTAATCAACTGTTGTATTCCACGCACGTGACAAATACACTTTGATTTGATTTGAGTAGCTTAACGGTTCCCCAAGTTGGGCATGCTAGTGCCTTTGACTGTCAGCCCAGATGATGTATGGTCGTACTGGTCACACACACACACACAAAACATGAATATTTTGCCCAGAAACAGGCTCCAGACAGAACAATAGTTCAATCATTGGTGTGCAGGATAAAACCTTTACTCTGTCTCCAGTTAACTTAAGAGGAACCAGTCAGTTCCTGTCAAGTATTGGCTGAGCTCCCAGACATCCTGGGGTCATTCTACACACCCAGAACAGTTACAACATGCCTCTATTAATGTGCACACACACTTTTATATCTTATGTGAGTTTCTTGAACCATCTCAAGCCCAATGCCGAGGCTTAAAGAAGGATATGTTAGTACACAAGCATTAGTAACGTTTAACAGAAATTGCTTTCACACAGTTCCTGGAAACGGTAAACATCTATTTAGTCTCCACAGAATCTTATGACTTTATATGAGTGAATCAGAGAGGACTTTGAGAGTGAAGAGCAGGAGACAGAGGCTTTAGTTCTGAACTATACATCCTTTAAAAATGAAACACTGAGATTCCCAAAGGCAGGTCATCTCCCAATCAAGCTTTAACATAGAGTGGATTTGTGTCACTATGGCAGTATGATTTCTGCCACTAGTGGCTGTGTGTGTAGCTGGTCGACGGGCCCCAGTGTCAGCGCCCCTTGTAGACTGAGTCTCTGCTCTGCACTCAGCGCCGGAGTCTCGTAGTGGACACGCAGCCATGGCTGCCCTGGGGTCAGAGGGCAAAGGTCGAGTCAGATCAGGGTGACACCGACCATACACACACACACACACACACACACACACACACACACACACACACACACACACACACACACACACACACACAGTCAGAGAGTTCTCACCTTCCTCCACCTTCTGTCCCAAAGACACCAGAAGCTCCGCCCCCACGCTGTGATTGACAGGGTCTCCGGCCTTCGAACGTCCGCCCCCAACCTGTGCAGCACCTGAGCAATGACCATGCCGTCAATGTCCAGCACTGTCCTGCAGACACCCAAAAAGACAAAGTCATGCAGACAAAGTCATGCTGTGTGTGTGTGTGTGTGTGTGTGTGTGTGTGTGTGTGTGTGTGTGTGTGTGTGTGTGTGTGTGTTGTGTGTGTGTGTGTGTGTGTACCTGTGTGTGTGTGTGTGTGTGTGTGTGTGTGTGTGTGTGTGTGTGTGTGTGTGTGTGTGTGTGTGTGTGTGTGTGTGTGTGTGGCCCTGTGTCTCCAGTTCTGTCTGGTAGTGTGCCGTCTCAGGATGCTGTAGTAGTCTGCGTTGGTTGAACAGAGTGATGCAGCGATCTGACTGGCTACTCCTGACCAATCATCATGTTCTGGAACTTTTCCAGGGCTGCACCATTCTGCAGGGTTGTAGAGATCACCTTTTTACCCTCCTCCAGG
Source organism: Oncorhynchus keta (assembly GCF_023373465.1). Lineage (NCBI taxonomy): Eukaryota > Metazoa > Chordata > Actinopteri > Salmoniformes > Salmonidae > Oncorhynchus > Oncorhynchus keta. Next base: position 22,933 of record NW_026277175.1, on the reverse strand, counting down.
CTCCCTGCACGACCAATCATCCACAACAGCAGCCCACCTACACACACGCACACACACACAGAATATTGACTTGAGTTTGAAGGTAATGAACGCCCACAGCTTCTGTGTCGAGACTGTAGCTAAGCCCGAGCAGCACTGTCATTCTAACTAGGTCTTGGTCTGCTTGGTTTTGGTCCAAAGGAACCAATTCACTGAGTGTGTGTGTTTGTGTGTGTGTGTGTATTCCTCACCCAGACTTGTGACCAGCTCCAGTATGTCTGGGCCCCTCCCCTTTGACACTCCAGGGACTCCATCACTTCCAGAGTGTTCCCCACACAGCGACCAATAGGACAGTTCATACGACTAAGCACGGCCCCCGCACGGATCCCAAACTGTTCCCAACTGTCACCTGCAGGAGAGGGTGAGGGTCTGGTAAGGGTCAGGGGTCATGGTAGGGGTCAGGGGTCATGGTAAGGGTCAGGGGGTCTGGTAAAGGGTCAGGGTCATGATAAAGGGTCAGGGTCATGGTAAGGGTCCAGGGGTCTGGTAAGGGTCAGGGGGTCATGGTAAGGGTCAGGGTCTGGTTCAGGGTCATGGGGGTCAGGGGTCATGATAAAGGGTCAGGGGTCATGGTAAGGGTCCAGGGGGTCTGCAAGGGTCAGGGGTCATGGTAAGGGTCAGGGGTCTGGTAAGGGTCAGGGGTCATGGTAAGGGTCAGGGTAAGGGTCAGGGGTCATGGTAAGGGTCAGGGTCATGGTAAGGGTCAGGGTCTGGTAAGGGTCAGGGGTCTGGTAAGGGTCAGGGGTCATGGTAAGGGTCAGGGTCATGGTAAGGGTCAGGGTCTGCTTTGTGTTATGTCCTTTCTATTCCAGACTTGACAACCAGTTGAGTTCCTAACTAAATCAACAACCTTATTTGATCAATCAAGTACAAGGCAGGAGTTGAAAACATGGCCCTCCAGACATTCAAACAAGAATGGGGTAAAGGTCAGGTGTCAGTGTTATGGACTGGGCCAATGATTTGGCACTGCCCAGATCTTTGTAGAGAGCTGCATTCCCAAACTTCACATCCAGAACCAAGGCACTCAGAGACTCAGCACCCTTCTTAGAGATGATAGAGCCTGGAGAGAACACACACACTATTCACATGTTCATTTCTCTACTTTGAAAGGTAGTCCAGTTTGCTGTTGTTGTTGTTGTTGACCTGTGATGAGTGGGAGGCTGTCGACTGTAGACGTAACGTCTCTCAGAGCGTACATGACCTTGTCAGCAGGCACCAGGTTATCTGTCTGTCCTACAATGCAACAGCCAACCTCCTCCAGGATTCGATGCAGCTGAGGATGGTGCCACAATATCACACGTTAATAGAGAGAGAGAGAGAGAGAGAGAGAGAGAGAGAGAGAGGGAGAGAGAGACCTGTTGTACAGACTGGTAGACGTGAAAGCCAGGGATGGACTCAGTTTGTCCAGCGTGCCTGTGTGTGCCAGACCTCTGCCACTTATCATGGGTACCTATGGACACAGCTTCTGATAGTCAGACAGACACACACACACACACACACACACACACACACACACACACACACACACACACACACACACACACACACACACACACACACACACACACACACACACACACACACACACACACACACACAGGTGATCCAGGCAGGTACCTTGCAGCCGCAGGCAGCCAGAGCAGGAGCCAGCACCAGGCTGATCTTGTCCCCCACTCCACCTGTCAGTGTTTATCCACCATTAGCCCTCCCACTCTGCCGGCCATGACATCACTTCCCTGACATCATCATCTCCTTCGTCAGTGCTAGAGTCTCCTCTGCTACCATTCCTGCAGCCAGATTGCCATCAGCATGGCTCCTATACACACACACGCACAGACACATGCACAGAGCACACACACACACACACACACACACACACACACACACACACACACACACACACACACACACACACACACACACACACACACACACACACACACACACACACACACACACACACACACACACACACACACACACACGCAAACACACACACACACACACACATATCAGATCAGAATTTCAACTGTAGAGTAGAGTGCAGGTTTTGGCCTGAGCTTGACTATTGATACTCAGTCTAAAGTGTGTGGGGGTTGTCTTCTCTGCAGACCTATAATAACTTGCCTTATCTGGCATCCCACCCACTGTGACTCTGTGACCTACCTGCACGTCACTGGATGGTGTGTGTGTGTGTGTATGTGTGTGTATATGTGTGTGTGTGTGTGTGTGTGTGTGTGTGTGTGTGTGTGTGTGTGTGTGTGTGTGTGTGTGTGTGTGTGTGTGTGTGTGTGTGTGTGTGTGTGTGTGTGTGTGTGTACCAATCTGGCTCTCTCTTGGATGGTCTTGTCCTTGACACCCTGTATGAAGTCTCGGATCTCCCCAGCGCTCAGCTGTTCACCCGTTCTGTTTTGCTTGCGGATGTATTCTGGGAAAGTGGCTGTGCTCTGCTCGTGGTGCGCCATCCCTGCAGCTCACTGACACACAGCGGACTGAAACACAGCAGCATGTGACAAGTAGGAGAGGAAAATACACAAGTGATTGTTTTAAATCACTAAATTATGTGTGTGTGTGTGTGTGTGTGTGTGTGTGTGTGTGTGTGTGTGTGTGTGTGTGTGTGTGTGTGTGTGTGTGTGTGTGTGTGTGTGTGTGTGTGTGTGTGTGTGTGTGTGTGTGTGTGTGTGTATGTTTCAACAGAATCGGCGGAATGAATACACCCCTGATCAGCGTAAATCCAGTTCACTCTCATAACTGCCACGTTGCGTTCCTTCGTTCCTTCTCTCCCTTTGCTTGTGGACTTCAATGTACAACACATGTGACCAGGCTAAGAAACATTTCCAAACCTCTACAAACAATAAAAGATGATTGTGACTTTGCCATTGTAATTGTTTGTAAACTTGTATAGTCAAATTAATCTATGATCGTATGCTAACCATTTGTTTGTATGCTGTTCTTTGTATGACATTTTAATATTTGATTATTAACCAATGATATTAGGCCACTCTTGGCCATGATTACAGACACCTGTGTCTTTTGACACTATATAAACAAGTCATCCCGCAGTGTTTGTGATTATACCCTGATGAAGACAGCTTGGCTGTTGAAACGTTAGTATTTACATTTTTGCATCTGAGCTCCTAGAGTGTCTCTTTATTTTCAAACCTCTACAAACAACATACATCTTTGTTTCCATATTATCTCAAATAACGGCATACATTGTCAGCATAGTTAACAGAACTAACTTGTTAGTAAACCTGCTACAATCATATAGTAACGTCAGTGTAACAGTCAGTTAATAGTTACACAAGGGGGCCCCAGTGGCAATAAATGAGTAAAACCAAAATCTTACCTTGACTTGGAAGAGTTCTAGTGTTGTGGTGGAAAGTCTGTTTGAGCAGCGCGTTTCTGTTGGCTGAACTAGTCGGCTGAATTTACTAGATAAACGATAATGAAAGTGAAAAAATGCTTAATCATCTCTCTCTCTTGCTCTATTTCTCTCTTGCTTCTACTTCATTTTGGAAGAAATGAATTTGTTCAAAACTGTTCAACTAATGTCTTTCTCTCTCTTTGAGTCAACTTGAATGAAACAAAGCCATACAAATAAAGACATTGTAATTCATTGTATGAAGAGTGCCTTGGTCCTCCTTTCTTTTGATGACCAATTTACCCCTTTTACCAAAGAGCATCTTCTGTCTACCAAGTCTACTATTGTGTACCTCAGCAATGCTTCCATTCCTCCTCTTCTTTTCTGTGTCTATTAAGGTTTTCAGAACTTCAGAGTTTCCTACCTGTACCGGAACGCTGCTCCTGAACACTGTCATGTCTTCCAACCTTGAGGACACACACCGATCAAATGCCCCTGTCTGTCTGTCTGTATGGAAGGACGAGTGACCAATGGGTGTGAGTGGTGGAGTGGGTCAGTTAATCATTAACTACGACAGTAGTCACAACCCATCACGAATCAGAAGGGGAAACAGTCATTTTGACCTAAATAAATATGACCCTACCACATCCCCTCATCCCAATACCCTCACCCTTCTTCTTACCCTCACCCTCACGCCTCCCCTTACCCTCACCCCTCCCTTACCCTCACCTGTCCTCCTCTACCTGTACCCTCCCTATAGTCCCAACCTAACATCTGACCTGTCCTCCTCTACCTGTACCCTCCCTATAGTCCCAACCTAACATCTGACCTGTCTTCCCTCACGCCTCCCCTTACCCTCACCCCTCCCTTACCCTCACCTGTCCTCCTCTACCTGTACCCTCCCTATAGTCCCAACCTAACATCTGACCTGTCTTCCCTCAAGCCTCCCCTTACCCTCACCCCTCCCTTACCCTCACCTGTCCTCCTCTACCTGTACCCTCCCTATAGTCCCAACCTAACATCTGACCTGTCTTCCCTCACGCCTCCCCTTACCCTCACCCCTCCCTTACCCTCACCTGTCCTCCTCTACCTGTACCCTCCCTATAGTCCCAACCTAACATCTGACCTGTCTTCCCTCATGCCTCCCCTTACCCTCACCCCTCCCTTACCCTCACCTGTCCTCCTCTACCTGTACCCTCCCTATCCACCCTACACACTTTCCCACCTCGCTTCCCTCACCCCCCCCTTACCCTCACCTGTCCTCCTCTACCTGTACCCTCCCTATAGTCCCAACCCTAACATCTGACCTGTCTTCCCTCACCCCTCCCTTACCCTCACCTGTCCTCCTCTACCTGTACCCTCCCTATAGTCCCAACCTAACATCTGACCTTTCTTCCCTCACGCCTCCCCTTACCCTCACCCCTCCCTTACCCTCACCTGTCCTCCTCTACCTGTACCCTCCCTATAGTCCCAACCTAACATCTGACCTGTGTTCCCTCATGCCTCCCCTTACCCTCACCCCTCCCTTACCCTCACCTGTCCTCCTCTACCTGTACCCTCCCTATAGTCCCAACCTAACATCTGACCTGTCTTCCCTCACCCCTCCCTTACCCTCACCCCTCCCTTACCCTCACCTGTCCTCCTCTACCTGTACCCTCCCTATAGTCCCAACCTAACATCTGACCTGTCTTCCCTCACGCCTCCCCTTACCCTCACCCCTCCCTTACCCTCACCTGTCCTCCTCTACCTGTACCCTCCCTATAGTCCCAACCTAACATCTGACCTGTCTTCCCTCATGCCTCCCCTCCCTCACCCCTCCCTTACCCTCACCTGTCCTCCTCTACCTGTACCCTCCCTATAGTCCCAACCTAACATCTGACCTGTCTTCCCTCCTCCCCTTACCCTCCCTTACCCTCACCTGTCCTCCTCTACCTGTACCCTCCCTATAGTCCCAACCCAACATCTGACCTGTCCTCTCTACCTGTACCCTCCCTATAGTCCCAACCTAACATCTGACCTGTCCTCCTCTACCTGTACCCTCCCTATAGTCCCAACCTAACATCTGACCTGTCTTCCCTCACGCCTCCCCTTACCCTCACCCCTCCCTTACCCTCACCTGTCCTCCTCTACCTGTACCCTCCCTATAGTCCCAACCTAACATCTGACCTGTCTTCCCTAATGCCTCCACTCTATGAAAGACACATAATGGATCTTAATCAAAGCATTTCTCCTATACCCATCCCACGCCACCTAACATCTGACCTGTCTTCCCTCAAGAGAACCAGCCTCCCCTTACCCACTCACCAGGCATCAGTCAATGACCACTGTAAACCCATCAGTCCAGCACTGTCCTCCTCTACAGCACTGTAAACCTCCCTATCAGTCCCAACCTAACATCTGACCTGTCTTCCCAGTAATGCCTTAATACATGTTTTTCCATCAAATGACAGCACTGTGAAAGACACATAATGGATCTTAATCAAAGCATTTCAGCAGTGTGAAACTCAGCCTATACCACTGTGAAACTCAACATCACTTGACAGCCGCATCTCACAATGACAGAATGCTAGTCTCTGTATATATAAAACTTACCTGTCAGTCAATCACAGAGAACCAGAGGAGGGTGCCATTGAAACTCAGAAGAATCAAGAAATCCCATTTTGAAGATTTTAATGCATCAATTTACAGACAGTCAATCACTTATCACCAATGTCAGGCATCAGTCAATGACAGCACTGTGAAACTCAGACATCAGTCAATGACAGCACTGTGAAACTCAGACATCAGTCAATGACAGCACTGTGAAACTCAGACATCAGTCAATGACAGCACTGTGAAACTCAGACATCAGTCAATGACAGCAGTGTGAAACTCAGACATCAGTCAATGACAGCACTGTGAAACTCAGACATCAGTCAATGACAGCACTGTGAAACTCAGACATCAGTCAATGACAGCACTGTGAAACTCAGACATCAGTCAATGACAGCACTGTGAAACTCAGACATCAGTCATTGACAGCAGTGTGAAACTCAGACATCAGTCAATGACAGCACTGTGAAACTCAGACATCAGTCATTGACAGCACTGTGAAACTCAGGCATCAGTCAATGACAGCACTGTGAAACTCAGACATCAGTCAATGACAGCACTGTGAAACAGTCAGACATCAGTCATTGACAGCACTGTGAAACTCAGACATCAGTTAATGACAGCACTGTGAAACTCAGACATCAGTCAATGACAGCACTGTGAAACTCAGACATCAGTCAATGACAGCACAGACATCAGTCAATGACAGCATGAAACTCAGACATCAGTCATTGACAGCACTGTGAAACTCAGTGAAACACCTCAAGGCAGCGCTCTTCACGCTGTCCGTCTGCAGACATAACAACAGTCTTGTGGAATAAAAGGGGTTCAAAAGTTGTTTGTATTAGTCAATGGAGGAGTCGGCTTGCAGTTTCAAAATGGTGGTACCTTTCTTTCCAAGTAACTGTTCAGGCTGACCAGTACCATACACAACTATTCACACAAGGTGAGGCTGACCAGTACCCTACACAACTATTCACACAAGGTGAGGCTGACCAGTACCCTACACAACTATTCACACAAGGTGAGGCTGACCAGTACCATACACAACTATTCACACAAGGTGAGGCTGACCAGTCAGGGCTGATCGGGTCATTAAGCCATAAACAGTAAAAAACAATGGAAACTAATGAACTAAGATTATTCTCATTGTTCAGCATAAAACCCTCTTTAGTAGAAGGCCTGTGTGGCTGAAAGCACTGAACTGAGCTTTTAGAATTTGAGCAATTCCAGTGGCGGCTGGTGGGGGAGCTACGGGAGGACGGGGCTCATTGTTATGGCTGGAATGGAATTGATGGAATGGTATCAAACACATGGAAAGCACGTTTGACTCCATTCAAATCATTCCATTCCAGCCATTACAATGAGCCTATCCTCCTATATGTCCTCTCACCAGCCTCCACTGAGCAATTCAATGTTAGCACCCAAAGTGTCTTCTGTCATACAGCAACACTCTGGTCCTGGTTAGCGGTAGAAATGGTTTGGTCCGGAGTAGGCCGGGTGTTGGTCATCAGGGTAGGCAAGGATTTCTTCAGGGTAGGCAAGGTTTGTATGTGCGTAGGCCTGGTTTGGTTCAGGATAGGCATGGTTTTGGTCAGAGTAGTCAGGGTCATCAAGGTAGTCAGGGTTTGGTTCACAATGGTCCTCAGAGAGAATCAGTTGACTAACATTTCTCAGCTTGACTTTCTGACCAACAGTCTGGTACAGATACACAGCCACTATAAACTGGAGGACCTGTCACAAGAAAACAACTTGTTTAACATCATCAACAACAACAACAAACTGGAAAGCCTGTCGATTCAGACAAATATGAACAGCTGAGTAGTGGGTGTGTGTGTGTCTTTGTGTGTGTCTTTGTGTGTGTCTTTGTGTGTGTCTTTGTGTGTCTGTGTGTGTGTGTTTGTGTGCCTGTGTGTCTGTGTGTGTGTCTGTGTGTGT
>NW_026277175.1:0-10000 GCF_023373465.1 Oncorhynchus keta | reverse complement strand
CCTAGTGGTTAGAGGTGTAGAGCCTAGTGGTTAGAGTGTAGAGCCTAGTGGTTAGAGTGTAGAGCCTAGTGGTTAGAGCGTAGAGCCTAGTGGTTAGAGTGGCAGAGCCTAGTGGTTAGAGTGTAGAGCCTAGTGGTTAGAGCGTAGAGCCTAGTGGTTAGAGTGTAGAGCCTAGTGGTTAGAGCGTAGAGCCTAGTGGTTAGAGCGTTGGACTAGTAACCGGAAGGTTGCAAGTTCAAACCCCGAGCTGACAAGGTACAAATCTGTCGTTCTGCCCCTGAACAGGCAGTTAACCTGTTCCCAGGCCGTCATTGAAAATAAGAATGTGTTCTTAACTGACTTGCCTGGTTAAATAAAGGTTAAAAAAAAATAAATAAATAAATAAATAAAAGTTAGTTGAATGAAAAGTGGTGATGAAAATTACAGGCCTATCATCTTTTTAAGTGGGAGAACTTGCACAATTGGTGGCTGACTAAATACTGTTTTGCCCCACTGTATGTGATAAAGTGAAAATCTGAGGCCTACACCCGACCTTAACCTGCAAATATAGAAAATACCTTGTACAGTTCTCTTTCTTCTCTTGTACATTTATTTACTGATAGACATGAACTGCACAATAATGATACATTTATGGTTTTCTCTATTTTCAACCCACCTGCCACCAACCCGCCCTTTCATCCACACAATATTTAATGACCCTAAACCCACCCTGGATATAACTTCTGTTATGAGTCAACCCACGAGTCACTAGTGTGTGTAGTGTGTGTGTGTGTGTGTGTGTGTGTGTGTGTGTGTGTGTGTGTGTGTGTGTGTGTGTGTGTGTGTGTGTGACAGAGTGTGTGTGTGTTATTATGACCTGTAACATGACCACTCACCAGTAGTAGGAAGCACCTGTTCTCCAGTTGGGCTCCCATACACCCCAGGATAGTGACACCAACCACCACTAGACCAATGATGAACAGTCCCCCAGCTACAGTCTTCACCTCAACTACACACACACACACACGCACGCACACATCACTCGCACGCACGCACGCGCACGCACGCACACACACACACACACACACGCACGCACGCACGCACGCACGCACGCACGCACGCACGCACGCACGCACACGCACGCACACACTAGACCAATGACACGCACACACACACACACACACACACACACACACACACACACACACACACACACACACACACACACACACACACACACACACACACACACACACACACACACACACACACACACACACACACACACAACAAAAACACAGGTGTGTTTTCAGAGGAACAATCACACCCTTGTCTCTCTCATAACATTTGAGTTAATATAGAAACTCTGAAATGTGACAAATGGCAATTCTCTGTCCAGTTACAACTTACCAGAGCTGAGAATGGCAATGAAATTGTCCTTGTCAAACAATATCCATACCGCACATCCAAAGATACAGAGCCCCAGAATCTGTGTAGAGGATTCAGAATGCTGCATGTCACTTCATATGTAGTACATGAAACCCCCATGTCGAGAGGCGAAGCCTCATCTCTGCATCGTTTTTAGAAGATTCAGATGAGGAACGCTAGCTGGTTAAGATTAGGGAGGGTTAGGTTGAATTCTCCATCTTTTTTTTGTTCTTACCAAGAAAACAGAGTTGAAAACTGCTGCGAAGAATTTCAGAATTTGAAACTTGTCGTCCACCTTCATGATGTCTTCCTGATATTTGATCTGTGGTTTCTTCTCACTGACACGGCGACAAGCAACACCAATGGCAGACAAACTATTTTTCTCTCACCTCCCTATCTGCCTGACTACTGTCTGCCTGACTACTGTCTGCCTGACTACTGTCTGCCTGACTACTGTCTGCCTGACTACTGTCTGCCTGACTACTATCTGCCTGACTACTGTCTGCCTGACTACTGTCTACCTGACTACTGTCTGCCTGACTACTGTTAACTGTCTGCCTAATGCTTTATTTGGTAGGTGCCATTTCCTGGTTCCATCACCTTGGGAACAGAGTCCAGCTCCTCGTTGTTCTTAATAATTAACTACTCCCACGCATGAAGGTATCACACACACACACACACACACACACACACACACACACACACACACACACACACACACACACACACACACACACACACACACACACACACACACACACACACACACACACACACACACACACACACACACACACACACACACCTACCTACCTACCTACCTACCTACCTACCTACCTACCTACCTACCTACCTACCTACCTACCTACCTACTTACCTTACTGATACTTGAAGTGCTGTGGTCAAAGCAGCCTGTGCTGCCTACAAAACCACATGGCTGTGAATAATTCAGGAGAAGGAAAACACAGGTAGTTACTGATTTACGCACACACACACACACACACACACACACACACACACACACACACACACACACACACACACACACACACACACACCACACACACACACACACACACACACACACACCTACCTATCTACCTACCTACCAAACAAACTGCAGTGTTCCTCACCGGGCTTACTGTAAAACATCACTGCAGTGTTCCTCACCGGGCTTACTGTAAAACATCACTGCAGTGTTCCTCACCGGGCTTACTGTAAAACATCACTGCAGTGTTCCTCACCGGGCTTACTGTAAAACATCACTGCAGTGTTCCTCACCGGGCTTACTGTAAAACATCACTGCAGTGTTCCTCACCGGGCTTACTGTAAAACATCACTGCAGTGTTCCTCACCGGGCTTACTGTAAAACATCACTGCAGTGTTCCTCACCGGGCTTACTGTAAAACATCACAGTTTACAGAGAATGGTGCGAAAAACAAAACACATTCAGTGAGCGGCATTTCTATGGGCAAGAACACCTTGTTAATGAGAGAGGTTAGAGGTGAATGTCCAGACTCTTTCAAGCTAACAGAAAGGCCACAAAACAGTTGTTTAAAACAGTGTGCAGAATGGCATCTCTTAATGTACAACACCGTGAATAATTCAGGCTGTTGTGGAAGCAAAAGGGGGTCCTACCCAGTACTCGATAGGTGTACCTAATAAAGTGGCTGGTGAGTGTACAGTAATGTCAGATCTGAAAACATGGTCTGGAAAAGTGGTACATGGGACCATAGAAACAGTGTCTGATAAATAATGATGATGAAATATGAACATCCATAGATAATGTAGCACAATTAGTTCATGTTCCACGATAATTGGTGTCAATGGATCTCATTATCCCGAAACTTTCATGATCTAAACATGGCATATTGTTTGTCAGTTTCCATAAAACTCTGCATTAAGAGTAATGCGACTGTTACTCATCATTTTGAGCAGTTGTATCAATTGATAGTTAGATCATTGTAATGAAATGAATAGACAGTCTTCTCAGATGTAATGTGTGAATTGATAGTTAGATCATTGTAATGAAATGAATAGACAGTCATCTCAGATGTAATGTGTGAATTGCATTTTGAAATGGTAATACTTTGATGTTAAGTTGTTTCAACTTGAACAGGTGATTTTAGTTCAATGAACAAATGCTCTTAGCTTTATGTTTATTGTATCCAAGCAATTGGAAAAAGTGTTTTGAAAAGTTTGCATTTTGATCATTAGTTGTGTGTTTTGTCTATAGAGTTTTGAAAATGACATCAAGGTTCCGAAATTAGTGCTAAAGTGATTGTAAAAAACTGTAATCTAAATGCAGAATGGCAGTTCCACCGCCAAGCGCTAGAGGGCAGTGTCATTTGGACACTGAGCCACAACTTACGTGCCGCAGCAACTCTCTTCTCTGCCGCAGCCATACAGTAGAGGAAGACAGAAAGACTTCCGCGTACAGACGTTTAATGTATTTTCAGGTGAAATATGCCCCGTTACTGTGCTGTAAAACTTTGCAAAAATCGTGGAGGAACACCCTCTAAAGAAAACAAGAGAATAAGCTTTTACCCGTACGGTATCTATTATTTTCCCATCACGTTTCTATGTGCAGATACAGTACTACTCCTAGCTAGCTTAACGAGCATGCTCATATTGGTTGATGGCTAGCGTTGTGTATCCAGCAGTGCCCTCTGAACAAATAGTTAGCTGTCATAGAAAAACACAAAGCCTCCTTTCTTTACCATTGTGTATAACAATTGACGAATGACTGGTGCTGCATTTGTTAATATTGTGTTTCTTGGTCTTCAGCCTAGGCTGAAACACTAGTAACGTTACAGAAGCAATGCTTTGTATGTAATCTTGAGAATTTGGATGGGGCTGACAAATTAAATTAGGGCATGTCAACAAATGTAGCTGTCTTAACAACATGTTTGTATTGTCTCCTCCCACAGGTTCCCTTTGCAAGATGAGGTCAGGCTGCAGATATGGGTAGACAACATGAAGCGAGAGGAGTGGACCCCCAGCAGACACCAGTACCTGTGTAGTGAACATTTCACTGAGGACTGCTTTGACCTGCGATGGGGGATCCGGTACCTGAAACACACGGCCTTCCCTACCATCTTCCCTCACACACACGATGTAAGTAGACAGACACCCCTTCTGTGACACAACAAAATTAAAAGTCTTAATGCACATTTCCAGAAAAGTGACAGCTATTAAGAGTTTCACATTAGTTTGATCATGCATTTTACACGGATCGTCATTGCAGTGTACAAAGCATTGTGTCGGGATATTTTCTTTGGGATTCATCGGGGCTGGGGTCAATTCAATTTGAAGGCAGTCGATTCAGGAATTTATTTTAATGAAAAATTCAAAATGGAAAAAAAAGTTTTGAAATGAATAGCTTCTACTCTCAGTTTATTGAGAAGTCATTGAAAATAGATGCTGTTTTTCACATTTTTAATAGTTTTTAAGTTGACTACCTTGATTTTGAATTGTACCATCCCTGGAATTGATTAAAGTTCAACATCAAATTGTATTGGTCAGTATAAACATATTTTGCAGTGAAACGCTTTAATTTCTAGATCCAACAATGCAGTAACCTAATAATACAAAAATAATACACACAAATCCCCCAAATAAAAATACATAAAATACAGCACTATACATGTCTATATTATGACAGCATGATTTCTGCTTGTGTTTAATCATCACTCTTTCCCCTCAGGATGCAGATAAAACCGTTTCCACCAGTAAGAACACCACCAAGCCCAAAACCAGGATATGCGCGCCAACATTGAACTCATCCGCTCCCCCTCCCTCCTGGCAAGAATACACCTCTGATTCTGAAAAGGACAGTCAGAGTGGAACCAGTCGTGGTGAGTGTCACTCCTGTCCTTAACCCTGAGGATGCCAGTGAATCTCACGGTCACTACACTGTTATATGAAAGAACGCTTGTTTCAGACACAGAGGCCTCTACTCCTAGTGAAATGGTCCTGGGGGAGGTGATGCTCTCAGAGACCCAGGCTGCAGTGTGTGAGGTGAACAGAGAACTATCTGGAGACAGTGGTGGGATACTGACAGCCTCATGCTTGAACCTGTCTGGTGAGACACAGACACTGCAGCAGCTGGATACACTGGACTCCACTGTGACTGTGCTCTGCTGTGAATCCCTCGTCCCTGTCGGCCATTTGTCTGAATGTGAAGCCACGGTGGACGCCTCGGTCAGGCGTTTAGGATCTTCCCTCTGGAGCTGCGGAGGGAGGAGTGGGTGGGAGACCTGGAGGAGGGGGACACATCTCTGTGTACGAGCACTCCTACTCCAAACAGGACACGGACCAGGAACAGCTGTGGAGGAAGACAGCCAGCCTCCACACCAAGATCATGGAGCTGGATAGGAGAGAGGAAAGCACCGTGGCTAAAATACGATCGCTTGAGATCGAGATGGCACATCTGAAGAAGAGCAACATTGTTTTAAAAGACAAGCAGAAATTACTGGAGGACTATATTACTTCTGCGTTGCTCTGATGTCTTAACCGTAGTGCTTTGTTTCCATTAACAACAGTCTTTCTAATGAGATGTATTTTGTATAGTTATTACAGTCTCAATCACTTGTACTTATTTCTTATCTGTTTACATGTTTCACCAGAGTTATATTACTTACTAGTAGTGAGGCCCTTCTCAAAGAGCGTTGACAAGGCTAGAATCTGTTCTCCAGCTCGTTCTAGTCCTTCCGTTTGTCTCCACTAGGTGGCACTGTGTCTTTAGGACAGGCCCTGGCACGATGCACTACTGTTTCATGTTTGGACATCACTGACTGACATATTGTCAATATTAGTCGTAATTTGGAGCGTTTTAAGGAAGTGATATTCCCTATTCTTGTGCTACAGATGGCTGCTTGTTTTATTCAATGGTATAGTATTCAGATATCATATCAAATATAATATGCTACAGTTGCCATTGTTTTATTGAATGGTATAGCATTTGTGCTATCTCATTGATCAAATCTACTCTGCTGTGCGGTCATACGGATCCTTACTTTGCTGGTTATTAATGTATGAAAAGGCATGTGTTTTCACTAATGTTTTATATTTATTAGGATAATAACAAGCAGCCTGCAGTAAGTATCTGAGTGACTGAGACGACTACACCGTTTTAGGTGCATCTTCTTGGTTCTAATTCATAGTTGAATAGAAAAAGGTGCAATGCTTTGTTCACTATTCAAAAGAAAAATGTATTCAAGCAACTATTAAAAGCTTGCGTTTCGGCCTCATCGATTGCCTTAAATAGACAGGTTCTGATAAATGAACCGGTTCTGGTGAAGGCCATTGAGCCGAAAACGTCAAGCTTTTAATGCTTTCTCAAATAAAATAATATATTTGAATGTTAAAACAAGCTTTGCACCTTTTTGACGATGTAACTGGTTGCTCCTTTTGGACTCCCCATTGGTTGGACGTCCTCTACTTCTTTCCATAAAGAAATTAAATGGTCAACTGATTTCTCATCAATGAAAATGCAACACTGCGGTCCTCTTTCTTGATGGAGATGGCTTACATTACCTGCAACCCTTTTATCAAAGCACTGGCAATGACATCACACGGTCATGATGAAACTGATGGTGCTTTCAAGACAACTGGTCAAATCATGACGTCAGTGATCTTCTGGAGCTTTATGCAGCTGGGGTTCTAGCTCCGGGACTCCTTCTGGAGCTCCCACCTTCCTACCTGTGGATCTGACATCAAGTGATTTGACCTTATATATTTTATGGAGTCCCTCGGGCTTCAGAGCCTGGAGTCCCCGGGCTTCAGAGGCCTGAGTCCCCCGGCTTCGTGAGGCCTGAGTCCCCGGGCTTCAGAGGCCTGGAGTCCCCCGGGCTTCAGAGGCCTGAGTCCCCGGGCTTCAGAGGCCTGAGTCCCCGGTCAGAGGCCTGAGTCCCCGGCTTCAGAGGCCTGAGTCCCCCGGGCTTCAGAGGCCTGAGTCCCCCGGGCTTCAGAGGCCTGAGTCCCCGGGCTTCAGAGTACCTGAGTCCCGACTTGGAATTCCGAGCTGAACGACCGTACAAAGCTATTTTCCCAGAGCCTGAGCCTGCTTAATCCGAATTCACAGATGTTTTGAACGCACTGAAGTCTGAGATTTCCAAGTTGACAGTTGTTATGAACGTGGCGTAACCTCGAACCAGAACTGACCGTTTCATTTCACATCACTTGTAGTGAAACATAATGTGAGCAAACCACGAGCATTCCATAGGAGCAACAGTAGAGAGATATAGCAGATACATGTAGCAGAATAGAATAGAAGGGCTGCTTGTAGGAAGGGCTGCTTGTAGGCTATTGTGAGATGAAGGGAGCTCTAATCACAGTGTAGACGACACGCTGTTATTTTGACCTGAGATCTATAAGAGAAACGTCACACGCCTCACAGAGCCACTCTGAAGACACACGACATTGTCACTTCCCCAGTTTATTGATCTCGGGTAAAAAGAACAGCATGTACACTGAGATGACTGATTGATTACTAGTCTGCAATGCTACAAAGTCAACTTCACAGCAATGTTATTGATATCCGAGAAGAACTTTTGAGCAGTAATGAAGAAGCTGGGGACTTCACTGACGGTTTAAAATCATATAGGTTGACTTTGATCATGTAAAGATTGGCCTATAGGTCCTGTCCTTGGCTCTAGATGATTGGCCCACGCCCTTGTTCTGTGTCTGTCCAATAGAATGTAGCAGCAGCACAAATACAAGGACACAACAACCAATCATGTTGGTCATAGGAAAACAATATTTATTCAATTCCAGATGTTAATTGCTGTGCTTGTGTGTTTCAATGCAGTACCTTTGTGTTCGTAAACACATCTAATGAACTTTATATTACATTAGAACATGGCCCTCAAAATGGCAATCTGATTTTGCTCCTCACTCTTCTGCCTTTAGGCTCTCTCCTGGTCATCTGACTGCAGCTCTGTCTGTTGCCAAGTGATAGTCTCATCCTGTTTGTATCCTAGATCCTATGCAGAATGCAAACTGCCATCGGGCAGCTGTTATGTCTGCACTGCACCAACCCAGAGGGATATTTCAGAAAGCAGGATGATTAACTTAGACAGCTAACTTTGATTAGCAGCCACATGTAACTGTTGATGTTCT
Source organism: Oncorhynchus keta (assembly GCF_023373465.1). Classification (NCBI taxonomy): domain Eukaryota; kingdom Metazoa; phylum Chordata; class Actinopteri; order Salmoniformes; family Salmonidae; genus Oncorhynchus; species Oncorhynchus keta. The sequence goes on along the minus strand of NW_026277175.1, from coordinate 1,471 downwards.
GGTTGATTAAGAAAGCTATTTTTTTATTGGTTGTTTTTATTGGAAATATTGTTTTTATTGGAAACTTCAGAACTGTGAAGTTATTTCAGGCTGTGTTGGACAGTTAGCTGCTAACTCATTGATCCAGGTTTCTGGAGCAGCAGCCGATTCACAGGGTTTGTGTGGATACAGGAAGAACTCCAGGTATGTTTGAACTGAACATCTAAGCACTGACTTTTTGCCTTAGAAAAGCACTTACTTTAATTGTAGCCACAGTCATAACAAAAGACAAGTGGTTTGTCAGGTCCATTTTTATCAATGATAATTATATGCTGATGCACTCGTCATAGCCGACCTTTCTAAAGGCTCATTAGATGCCAAATGTTCACTTAGTCTCCCGTTGACTTCGCTGCACGACTACGTCAACATTCGTTAGGATTCACCCCTGCATCTTTCTGCCTCCATCCCCTGAGACAAACGCCTTCCATCCCTGCGACCCGAGTCCTGGTCTGCTTCCCTAAGGGGCTGTATAACACACTACTATGGCCCATTTGGAACACGCTCCCTGACTGCACTTGCCTGAACGACTCGTGTGAATAAATGAGGTGCATTTTTCCAACGCATTAGTCAAGACTCTAAACAAACAGACTTAATGGGGCCATTGTTTGTTCTGTACTTAGAGTCTAATTTCATTTCAGAGTGATAAGTCTCTTGATGGTATTATTATTGTTGTTTGTGAAAGGCTAATGCTAAATGAAGCATCCATCCACTGTGTTATGTCCATTCAAACATAGAGTATACTTCTAGTAGTTGAAGGCAAGCTACTAATCACCTCGAGTGTAAAGTATAAACATGCATTATGCATGGTGTTGTCAGAACAGGTCAGTCGTTTTTGATTTTCATTTGAGACAAATGACTCCAGAAAAAAATAAGTGTTTTCTGGAAGTATTTACACGATCATTATTGGTTCAATTGAGTCATGGCGCTGTTCCACGTGTTTCATGCACATACGTAACCTGACGCAGCGGGCGTTTCTCTCTGGTCCTGATGAGAAGAATGTACTGTCGGGGGAGGTTCTCTTCTGCACTGTTGAACCAATCCAATAAATGTGGAGGAGGAGTCAAGATGGAGCCTTGTTGACGTCCTAAAGCGGAAGTCCCGTCACAGACTCTTCCTATTTCCCCTGAAAACCAGATGCATCCGGTTGTTACCGACCCGCCGAGGGTGGAGGAGATGAGACACGAAGACATCCAATTTATTCACCATGGTTATGTCCCAAATGGCACCCTCTTCCCTTTATAGTGCCCTACTTATGACCAGAACCCTATGTGGGGAATAGGGAGCCATTTGGGATGCACCCATGAAGACATCCAATCTATCTCTGAGACTGTGCTTTTAATGTATGTGAAGGGATTAGATGGACATACCAGGGCATTCTTTAATGATCACTCAAGCTTCATGTTAAGCCTGACTGTTGATCTCTCCTGGAGAT
>NW_026277174.1:0-14410 GCF_023373465.1 Oncorhynchus keta | reverse complement strand
ATCAAATCAAATCAAATCAAATTTATTTATATAGCCCTTCGTACATCAGCTGATATCTCAAAGTGCTGTACAGAAACCCAGCCTAAAACCCCAAACAGCAAACAATGCAGGTGTAAAAGCACGGTGGCTAGGAAAAACTCCCTAGAAAGGCCAAAACCTAGGAAGAAACCTAGAGAGGAACCGGGCTATGTGGGGTGGCCAGTCCTCTTCTGGCTGTGCCGGGTAGAGATTATAACAGAACATGACCAAGATGTTCAAATGTTCATAAATGACCAGCATGGTCGAATAATAATAAGGCAGAACAGTTGAAACTGGAGCAGCAGCACAGTCAGGTGGACTGGGGACAGCAAGGAGCCTTCATGTCAGGTAGTCCTGGGGCACGGTCCTAGGGCTCAGGTCAGTTGAAACTGGAGCAGGAGCATGGCCAGGTGGACTGGGGACAGCAAGGAGTCCTCATGTCAGGTAGTCCTGGGACATGGTCCTAGGGCTCAGGTCCTCCGAGAGAGAGAAAGAAAGAGAGAAGGAGAGAATTAGAGAACGCACACTTAGATTCACACAGGACACCGAATAGGACAGGAGAAGTACTCCAGATATAACAAACTGACCCTAGCCCCCGACACATAAACTACTGCAGCATAAATACTGGAGGCTGAGACAGGAGGGGTCAGGACCACCCACTTTGCCAAAGCACATCCCCCACACCACTAGAGGGATATCTTCAACCACCAACTTACCATCCTGAGACAAGGCCGAGTATAGCCCACAAAGATCTCCGCCACGGTACAACCCAAGGGGGGCAACCCAGACAGGCCGACCACAACAGTGAATCAACCCACCCAGGTGACGCACCCCCAGGGACGGCACGAGAGAGCCCCAGCAAGCCAGTGACTCAGCCCCCGTAACAGGGCTAGAGGCAGAGAATCCCAGTGGAAAGAGGGGAACCGGCCAGGCAGAGACAGCAAGGGCGGTTCGTTGCTCCAGAGCCTTCCGTTCACCCTCCCACTCCTGGGCCAGACTACACTCAATCATATGACCCACTGAAGAGATGAGTCTTCAGTAAAGACTTAAAGGTTGAGACCGAGTTTGCGTCTCTGACATGGGTAGGCAGACCGTTCCATAAAAATGGAGCTCTATAGGAGAAAGCCCTGCCTCCAGCTGTTTGCTTAGAAATTCTAGGGACAATTAGGAGGCCTGCGTCTTGTGACCGTAGCGTACGTGTAGGTATGTACGGCAGGACCAAATCAGAGAGGTAGGTAGGAGCAAGCCCATGTAATGCTTTGTAGGTTAGCAGTAAAACCTTGAAATCAGCCCTTGCTTTGACAGGAAGCCAGTGTAGAGAGGCTAGCACTGGAGTAATATGATCAAATTTTTTGGTTCTAGTCAGGATTCTAGCAGCCGTATTTAGCACTAACTGAAGTTTATTTAGTGCTTTATCCGGGTAGCCGGAAAATAGAGCATTGCAGTAGTCTAACCTAGAAGTGACAAAAGCATGGATTAATTTTTCTGCATCATTTTTGGACAGAAAGTTTCTGATTTTTGCAATGTTACGTAGATGGAAAAAGCTGTCCTCGAAATGGTCTTGATATGTTCTTCAAAAGAGAGATCAGGGTCCAGAGTAACGCCGAGGTCCTTCACAGTTTTATTTGAGACGACTGTACAACCATTAAGATTAATTGTCAGATTCAACAGAAGATCTCTTTGTTTCTTGGGACCTAGAACAAGCATCTCTGTTTTGTCCGAGTTTAATAGTAGAAAGTTTGCAGCCATCCACTTCCTTATGTCTGAAACACATGCTTCTAGCGAGGGCAATTTTGGGGCTTCACCATGTTTCATTGAAATGTACAGCTGTGTGTCATCCGCATAGCAGTGAAAGTTTACATTATGTTTTCGAATAACATCCCCAAGAGGTAAAATATATAGTGAAAACAATAGTGGTCCTAAAACAGAACCTTGAGGAACACCGAAATGTACAGTTGATTTGTCAGAGGACAAACCATTCACAGAGACAAACTGATATCTTTCCGACAGATAAGATCTAAACCAGGCCAGAACTTGTCCGTGTAGACCAATTTGGGTTTCAATCTCTCCAAAAGAATGTGGTGATCGATGGTATCAAAAGCAGCACTAAGGTCTAGGAGCACGAGGACAGATGCAGAGCCTCGGTCCGATGCCATTAAAATGTAATTTACCACCTTCACAAGTGCCGTCTCAGTGCTATGATGGGGTCTAAAACCAGACTGAAGCATTTCGTATACATTGTTTGTCTTCAGGAAGGCAGTGAGTTGCTGCGCAACAGCCTTCTCTAAAATCTTTGAGAGGAATGGAAGATTCGATATAGGCCGATAGTTTTTATATTTTCTGGGTCAAGGTTTGGCTTTTTCAAGAGAGGCTTTATTACTGCCACTTTTAGTGAGTTTGGTACACATCCAGTGGATAGAGAGCCGTTTATTATGTTCAACATAGGAGGGCCAAGCACAGGAAGCAGCTCTTTCAGTAGTTTAGTTGGAATAGGGTCCAGTATACAGCTTGAAGGTTTAGAGGCCATGATTATTTTCATCATTGTGTCAAGAGATATAGTACTAAAACACTTGAGCGTCTCTCTTGATCCTAGGTCCTGGCAGAGTTGTGCAGACTCAGGACAACTGAGGTTTGGAGGAATACGCAGGTTTAAAGAGGAGTCCGTAATTTGCTTTCTAATAATCATAATCTTTTCCTCAAAGAAGTTCATGAATTTATCACTGCTAAAGTGAAAGTCATCCTCTCTTGGGGAATGCTGCTTTTTAGTTAGCTTTGCCACAGTATCAAAAAGGAATTTCGGATTGTTCTTATTTTCCTCAATTAAGTTAGAAAAATAGGACGATCGAGCAGCAGTAAGGGCTCTTCGGTACTGCACGGTACCGTCCTTCCAAGCTAGTCGGAAGACTTCCAGTTTGGTGTGGCGCCATTTCCGTTCCAATTTTCTGGAAGCTTGCTTCAGAGCTCGGGTATTTTCTGTGTACCAGGGAGCTAGTTTCTTATGAGACATTTTTTTAGTTTTTAGGGGTGCAACTGCATCTAGGGTATTGCGCAAGGTTAAATTGAGATCCTCAGTTAGGTGGTTAACGGATTTTTGTCCTCTGGCGTCCTTGGGTAGGCAGAGGGAGTCTGGAAGGGCATCAAGGAATCTTTGTGTTGTCTGTGAATTTATAGCACGACTTTTGATGTTCCTTGGTTGGGGTCTGAGCAGATTATTTGTTGCAATTGCAAACGTAATAAAATGGTGGTCCGATAGTCCAGGATTATGAGGAAAAACATTAAGATCCACAACATTTATTCCATGGGACAAAACTAGGTCCAGCGTATGACTGTGACAGTGAGTGGGTCCAGAGACATGTTGGACAAAACCCACTGAGTCGATGATGGCTCCAAAAGCCTTTTGGAGTGGGTCTGTGGACTTTTCCATGTGAATATTAAAGTCACCAAAGATTAGAATATTATCTGCAATGACTACAAGGTCTGATAGGAATTCAGGGAACTCAGTGAGAAACGCTGTATATGGCCCAGGAGGCCTGTAAACAGTAGCTATAAAAGTGATTGAGTAGGCTGCATAGATTTCATGACTAGAAGCTCAAAAGACGAAAACGTCATTTTTTTTTTGTAAATTGAAATTTGCTATCGTAAATGTTAGCAACACCTCCGCCTTTGCGGGATGCACGGGGATATGGTCACTAGTGTAGCCAGGAGGTGAGGCCTCATTTAACACAGTAAATTCATCAGGCTTAAGCCATGTTTCAGTCAGGCCAATCACATCAAGATTATGATCAGTGATTAGTTCATTGACTATAATTGCCTTTGAAGTAAGGGATCTAACATTAAGTAGCCCTATTTTGAGATGTGAGGTATCATGATCTCTTTCAGTAATGACAGGAATGGAGGTGGTCTTTATCCTAGTGAGATTGCTAAGGCGAACACCGCCATGTTTAGTTTTGCCCAACCTAGGTCGAGGCACAGACACGGTCTCAATGGTGATAGCTGAGCTGACTACACTGACTATGCTAGTGGCAGATTAGTTATTAGTTATTATTAGTTTGTCAATGCAGTTGGAATTATATACATGCTGTCATGAACATTATGTCCTAGGCCTATCCATAACAAGGCCTATTGTATTCAGCTATCAAAGTAGACTTTAATCTAACCCCTTTTAAACATTGTGTGTTTGTTGTTCATCTATTTCTTCTGCGTCCATTGATAATAACCATTAGTCTGTGTGATTAACGGTAGCAATGTTTGCGGATCCCGGAGCGTTTTTTCTCACAAAAACGTTGGTCCGAGTTCGAATGATTTGAGCTACAAACTATTGAGACTCTCACAAACATGTACTTGTAATCTGTTTTGCTCTATAACGCTCACGAGCTACACAATAGTAGTTCGAAGGTAAAGAGTTATTCTACATAGAAGATCAAAGGAAATCAATAGGGTCTATAATACTCTAATAAGTTCACATAGTTGCTGTTACAAACTCCAAACTCCACACAGTTGTCACTGACTAGTTACATATTAATTTCCCAATGAGCAAACACTTTCTATACTTACTACATTCTTATAAATTGTTTTTAATCAGGTTCTTGTTTGGTGGACCTTATTTTTCTGATTGACATCCATCAATAAAACTAATTTCGCTACACTCGCATTAACATCTGCTAACCATGTGTATGTGACAAATAACATTTGATTTGATTTTGATTTGATTTGAATGCTACTGTTTTTGTAATTTACTTGTAGCCCTGGTTGTCCTGAAAATCAACTGCTGAAATGCTTCACTGTGAGGCTAAATATAAGGGTTGGACATGCAGATAAATGTAGTGATTTCTATTTTTTTTTTACACATATTTAACACCTTATTTTTGGGGGCACAAAACTACCTCTCTACTTCCATTAGCTTGTATGGGTTACCATCAGACTTCCATTGTTTGTATTGGTTAACTTCAGACGAGTACTGGGACACTTGTGTGGGTCAAAGAGAAAACAGAGAACACCATCGTGTTTATTCTCCACTTTCTATAAGTTTGTAGGCCAAACCTTCTGGACGCTACAGACATTTTCGTGAGAAGACCGAGTTTTGGGATGTCTCATGGTCTGTAGTTCGGCCACCTTCCACTACAGATGTGGAACGCTGACATAGGCGGATGCTGTGGGTTGAGATGCAGCCCACGCCAAAATATATGTTATCTTCACTTTAAACTGACAGATTTTGATGGGGATATTTTTATTATGTTACTTAGACTGACACACAGGTCCGTCAATAGACTCGGATTAAGTTTAAGGTCAGAAATCACACTGAAGGAAAGTGAGGTGGACTTGTCTGCAACCAAAAATGGATCCACCATGGTTCTGCTTTTCACACTAGTCATCCACCCAGAACCCAGAACATCGAGTAGATGGCTGAAGTATTCCGCTCACACAGTAATTGATTCTGGGTTGATGAGATTAGGCCTTGGTCTACCTGTAACTCCACACAAAAATGTTCCCAAATGAAGGACTTACTCTTTATATTTGTGAACATGTCCAAGGCCGTAACCTTTTATTATGTCATCCTCATGTTCGTCATGACGGCATGGTTCTACTCTCTTCTTCCTAGAGTTTCCAGTTCTTCCAGAAGCTTCATTAGACTTTTTCTCCTTCAACCGTGTTCTCTCGTCACCAAAACACTTGTGAGTTCCTGGAGAAATAGAATGTTTCTCCTCTCTGTTCTTTTTAACCACTTGAATCAATATAAGCACCCCTACCAGCGCTGCTGCCCCCCACCCTACTGGCCCTAAGAACTCTAACAGCCCGGCTGGAAGACCCATTTCAACTCCTGCTAGTCTGCAATGTCTTGTAGCCCAACTCTTGGTTCTCAGCAAATGTGTCCTCTCTGATCTTAACGCTGAAAAGTTATAATCTTGACACACAGGTTTGTCATGCGGCTTGTGGGATGGGCGGAGTTGTGCAATATATGACCAATGAGTCCAAATTCTAAGTGTGTGTGTGTGTGCGTGTTTCTAAGTGAAAGAGAAAGAGATATTTTAGCATGTATTTTATACATTACTGGGTGAGGAGTGCCTGGATACATACACACATGCACACACCCACATACTGTACACACACATTCCAACAGAAATATGCTATGTGGAACAAACATATCTCTCTGACATGGAGATCAAGGAATCATGTCGTCTCTTTTCATAGCCTTTCTATCTGCAATTCAATATTTGGTTGTGTGTTGCTACGCTTCGGCCTAGGTCTACCTGTACTTCCACACAAAGATTAAGCTAAATTAAGCACTCCCTTTGGTTTCTTCACCAGGGATCATTGTTGTTTCATGTCGGTGCGCTGTTAGGGTTTCTTGTTTTGTTCATTAAATGTATTCACTCCCTGAACTTGCTTCCCGACTCTCAGCGTAAATCGTTACAGTTGTCCATTGGTGTGCCATAATGATGGACAAAACACACGGCAGCGTTGATCCCATTTATTTACCAGGACCTCAGAGTTGTTTTATCAAAGAGGACGGCACCATCAACAGGTGGACACCTGCTACTGCACTCTTCAGGTAGATGAAGGATCTGTGGAAGTAGAGGGTTTTACACACAGCTAAACTTTACACACAACAAACAGAAGATTTAATACAAATAAGAAAGTAATGTCCACTCACTGTCTGCTGCTTCCAAAATAGATGATATTTAATGACAGTTTTCCCAGACATTGAGCTAGTGCGCACTGCATAATGTTACAATAACTGCAGAGAATCAGGAAATCTAAACATTTAGCAGAGAATCTATAGGCTGTACATTTACCAAATACAACAGGCAGACAGGATCTACTACTAGTACACTGTTGAACATAATCAACCAGGCACACAGTACATACAGTAGGCCAAAAAAACTTTGCAACAATTATCCTCCTCATGATATTTATACTGTTAGATTCTGAACAAACGGAGAAAAACTCAAACGGACGACTACACAAAGCTCAAACCAAGTTTACATTTACATTACATTTAAGTCATTTAGCAGACGCTCTTATCCAGAGCGACTTACAAATTGGTGCATTCACCTTATGACATCCAGTGGAACAGCCACTTTACAATAGTGCATCTAAATCTTCCTATCCTAGGTATTCCTTAAAGAGGTGGGGTTTCAGGTGTCTCCGGAAGGTGGTGATTGACTCCGCTGTCCTGGCGTCGTGAGGGAGTTTGTTCCACCATTGGGGGGCCAGAGCAGCGAACAGTTTTGACTGGGCTGAGCGGGAACTGTACTTCCTCAGTGGTAGGGAGGCGAGCAGGCCAGAGGTGGATGAACGCAGTGCCCTTGTTTGGGTGTAGGGCCTGATCAGAGCCTGGAGGTACTGAGGTGCCGTTCCCCTCACAGCTCCGTAGGCAAGCACCATGGTCTTGTAGCGGATGCTAGCTTCAACTGGAAGCCAGTGGAGAGAGCGGAGGAGCGGGGTGACGTGAGAGAACTTGGGAAGGTTGAACACCAGACGGGCTGCGGCGTTCTGGATGAGTTGTAGGGGTTTAATGGCACAGGCAGGGAGCCCAGCCAACAGCGAGTTGCAGTAATCCAGACGGGAGATGACAAGTGCCTGGATTAGGACCTGCGCCGCTTCCTGTGTGAGGCAGGGTCGTACTCTGCGGATGTTGTAGAGCATGAACCTACAGGAACGGGCCACCGCCTTGATGTTAGTTGAGAACGACAGGGTGTTGTCCAGGATCACGCCAAGGTTCTTAGCGCTCTGGGAGGAGGACACAATGGAGTTGTCAACCGTGATGGCGAGATCATGGAACGGGCAGTCCTTCCCGGGAGGAAGAGCAGCTCCATCTTGCCGAGGTTCAGCTTGAGGTGGTGATCCGTCATCCACACTGATATGTCTGCCAGACATGCAGAGATGCGATTTGCCACCTGGTCATCAGAAGGGGGAAAGGAGAAGATTAATTGTGTGTCGTCTGCATAGCAATGATAGGAGAGACCATGTGAGGTTATGACAGAGCCAAGTGACTTGGTGTATAGCGAGAATAGGAGAGGGCCTAGAACAGAGCCCTGGGGGACACCAGTGGTGAGAGCGCGTGGTGAGGAGACAGATTCTCGCCACGCCACCTGGTAGGAGCGACCTGTCAGGTAGGACGCAATCCAAGCGTGGGCCGCGCCGGAGATGCCCAACTCGGAGAGGGTGGAGATGAGGATCTGATGGTTCACAGTATCGAAGGCAGCCGATAGGTCTAGAAGGATGAGAGCAGAGGAGAGAGAGTTAGCTTTAGCAGTGCGGAGCGCCTCCGTGATACAGAGAAGAGCAGTCTCAGTTGAATGACTAGTCTTGAAACCTGACTGATTTGGATCAAGAAGGTCATTCTGAGAGAGATAGCGGGAGAGCTGGCCAAGGACGGCACGTTCAAGAGTTTTGGAGAGAAAAGAAAGAAGGGATACTGGTCTGTAGTTGTTGACATCGGGGGATCGAGTGTAGGTTTTTTTCAGAAGGGGTGCAACTCTCGCTCTCTTGAAGACGGAAGGGACGTAGCCAGCGGTCAGGGATGAGTTGATGAGCGAGGTGAGGTAAGGGAGAAGGTCTCCGGAAATGGTCTGGAGAAGAGAGGAGGGGATAGGGTCAAGCGGGCAGGTTGTTGGGCGGCCGGCCGTCACAAGACGCGAGATTTCATCTGGAGAGAGAGGGGAGAAAGAGGTCAGAGCACAGGGTAGGGCAGTGTGAGCAGAACCAGCGGTGTCGTTTGACTTAGCAAACGAGGATCGGATGTCGTCGACCTTCTTTTAAAAATGGTTGACGAAGTCATCTGCAGAGAGGGAGGAGGGGGGGAGGGGGAGGAGGATTCAGGAGACAGAACACAGAACATTGCGTCATTTCCGGTCACAACTTGCAGGCTTGTTTTCGAATTGCTGTGCGTTTTGTTGCCAACGTATTTTGCTACCTGACAACTTTACGGGTTTCACTTTTTAATTACCGTTCATATATTTATTTATTTTTTCCTCAACTTTTTCACTCCGGACGCTTTATCTGGACACGATTCGTCAGGACCTCCAACAGCCGAAGCTAAGTAGTAACATTAACATGATGCCTTCTAATTGCAGCCGCTGTGCTCGCCTTACGGCGAGGATAGCTGTACTGCAAGCCCAGCTTCAGACGCAATCGTTAGGCAAGGGTAATTTCAGTGTAGGAAAGGATGAAACAGCGTCTGTGCCACCAGTAAGTACAGATAGTAGTATAAATCCACTGGCACAGTCCCCGCAGCCGGACAACTTTCTCACGGTTTCTGGAAGGAAATGCTGTAGGAAAGCTCAACCGGTGTCGCTCATTCAGCAGACAGAAACTTTCAACCGGTTCTCCCCATTAAGCAGCGGGTCGGTGTCAGAGGCCGAGTCTTCTCTGGTCTCTACTCCTCCCGTTACGGGGTCTGAGACGCCGAAGCTTCCCACCATTAGCTCTGACAAATTGAAAACTCTAGTCATTGGCGACTCCATTACCCGCAGTATTAGACTTAAAGCGAATCATCCAGCGATCATACACTGTTTACCCGGGGCAGGGCTACCGACGTTAAGGCTAATCTGAAGATGGTGCTGGCTAAAGCTAAAACTGGCGAGTGTAGAGAGTATAGAGATATTGTTATCCACGTCGGCACCAACGATGTTAGGATGAAACAGTCAGAGATCACCAAGCGCAACATAGCTTCTGCGTGCATATCAGCTAGAAAGATGTGTCGGCATCGAGTAATTGTCTCTGGCCCCCTCCCAGTTAGGGGGAGTGATGAGCTCTACAGCAGAGTCTCACAACTCAATCGCTGGTTGAAAACTGTTTTCTGCCCCTCCCAAAAGATAGAATTTGTAGATAATTGGCCCTCTTTCTGGGACTCACCCACAAACAGGACCAAGCCTGACCTGCTGAGGAGTGACGGACTCCATCCTAGCTGGAGGGGTGCTCTCATCTTATCTGCCAACATAGACCGGGCTCTAACTCCTCTAGCTCCACAATGAAATAGGGTGCAGGCCAGGCAGCAGGCTATTAGCCAGCCTGCCAGCATAGTGGAGTCTGCCACTAGCATAGTCAGTGTAGTCAGCTCAGCTATCACCATTGAGACCGTGTCTGTGCCTCGACCTAGGTTGGGCAAAACTAAACATGGCGGTGTTCGCCTTAGCAATCTCACTAGGATAAAGACCACCTCCATTCCTGTCATTACTGAAAGAGGTCATGATACCTCACATCTCAAAATAGGGCTACTTAATGTTAGATCCCTTACTTCAAAGGCAATTATAGTCAATGAACTAATCACTGATCATAATCTTGATGTGATTGGCCTGACTGAAACATGGCTTAAGCCTGATGAATTTACTGTGTTAAATGAGGCCTCACCTCCTGGCTACACTAGTGACCATATCCCCGTGCATCCCGCAAAGGCGGAGGTGTTGCTAACATTTACGATAGCAAATTTCAATTTACAAAAAAAAAAAAAAAAGACGTTTTCGTCTTTTGAGCTTCTAGTCATGAAATCTATGCAGCCTACTCAATCACTTTTATAGCTACTGTTTACAGGCCTCCTGGGCCATATACAGCGTTTCTCACTGAGTTCCTGAATTCCTATCAGACCTTGTAGTCATTGCAGATAATATTCTAATCTTTGGTGACTTTAATATTCACATGGAAAAGTCCACAGACCCACTCCAAAAGGCTTTTGGAGCCATCAACGACTCAGTGGGTTTTGTCCAACATGTCTCTGGACCCACTCACTGTCACAGTCATACGCTGGACCTAGTTTTGTCCCATGGAATAAATGTTGTGGATCTTAATGTTTTTCCTCATAATCCTGGACTATCGGACCACCATTTTATTACGTTTGCAATTGCAACAAATAATCTGCTCAGACCCCAACCAAGGAACATCAAAAGTCGTGCTATAAATTCACAGACAACACAAAGATTCCTTGATGCCCTTCCAGACTCCCTCTGCCTACCCAAGGACGCCAGAGGACAAAAATCCGTTAACCACCTAACTGAGGATCTCAATTTAACCTTGCGCAATACCCTAGATGCAGTTGCACCCCTAAAAACTAAAAAAATGTCTCATAAGAAACTAGCTCCCTGGTACACAGAAAATACCCGAGCTCTGAAGCAAGCTTCCAGAAGATTGGAACGGAAATGGCGCCACACCAAACTGGAAGTCTTCCGACTAGCTTGGAAGGACGGTACCGTACAGTACCGAAGAGCCCTTACTGCTGCTCGATCGTCCTATTTTTCTAACTTAATTGAGGAAAATAAGAACAATCCGAAATTCCTTTTTGATACTGTGGCAAAGCTAACTAAAAAGCAGCATTCCCCAAGAGAGGATGACTTTCACTTTAGCAGTGATAAATTCATGAACTTCTTTGAGGAAAAGATTATGATTATTAGAAAGCAAATTACGGACTCCTCTTTAAACCTGCGTATTCCTCCAAACCTCAGTTGTCCTGAGTCTGCACAACTCTGCCAGGACCTAGGATCAAGAGAGACGCTCAAGTGTTTTAGTACTATATCTCTTGACACAATGATGAAAATAATCATGGCCTCTAAACCTTCAAGCTGTATACTGGACCCTATTCCAACTAAACTACTGAAAGAGCTGCTTCCTGTGCTTGGCCCTCCTATGTTGAACATAATAAACGGCTCTCTATCCACTGGATGTGTACCAAACTCACTAAAAGTGGCAGTAATAAAGCCTCTCTTGAAAAAGCCAAACCTTGACCCAGAAAATATAAAAAACTATCGGCCTATATCGAATCTTCCATTCCTCTCAAAGATTTTAGAGAAGGCTGTTGCGCAGCAACTCACTGCCTTCCTGAAGACAAACAATGTATACGAAATGCTTCAGTCTGGTTTTAGACCCCATCATAGCACTGAGGTAAATGGTAAATGACATTTTAATGGCATCGGACCGAGGCTCTGCATCTGTCCTCGTGCTCCTAGACCTTAGTGCTGCTTTTGATACCATCGATCACCACATTCTTTTGGAGAGATTGGAAACCCAAATTGGTCTACACGGACATGTTCTGGCCTGGTTTAGGTCTTATCTGTCGGAAAGATATCAGTTTGTCTCTGTGAATGGTTTGTCCTCTGACAAATCAACTGTACATTTCGGTGTTCCTCAAGGTTCTGTTTTAGGACCACTATTGTTTTCACTATATATTTTACCTCTTGGGGATGTTATTCGAAAACATAATGTAAACTTTCACTGCTATGCGGATGACACACAGCTGTACATTTCAATGAAACATGGTGAAGCCCCAAAATTGCCCTCGCTAGAAGCATGTGTTTCAGACATAAGGAAGTGGATGGCTGCAAACTTTCTACTATTAAACTCGGACAAAACAGAGATGCTTGTTCTAGGTCCCAAGAAACAAAGAGATCTTCTGTTGAATCTGACAATTAATCTTAATGGTTGTACAGTCGTCTCAAATAAAACTGTGAAGGACCTCGGCGTTACTCTGGACCCTGATCTCTCTTTTGAAGAACATATCAAGACCATTTCGAGGACAGCTTTTTTCCATCTACGTAACATTGCAAAAATCAGAAACTTTCTGTCCAAAAATGATGCAGAAAAATTAATCCATGCTTTTGTCACTTCTAGGTTAGACTACTGCAATGCTCTATTTTCCGGCTACCCGGATAAAGCACTAAATAAACTTCAGTTAGTGCTAAATACGGCTGCTAGAATCCTGACTAGAACCAAAAAATTTGATCATATTACTCCAGTGCTAGCCTCTCTACACTGGCTTCCTGTCAAAGCAAGGGCTGATTTCAAGGTTTTACTGCTAACCTACAAAGCATTACATGGGCTTGCTCCTACCTACCTCTCTGATTTGGTCCTGCCGTACATACCTACACGTACGCTACGGTCACAAGACGCAGGCCTCCTAATTGTCCCTAGAATTTCTAAGCAAACAGCTGGAGGCAGGGCTTTCTCCTATAGAGCTCCATTTTTATGGAACGGTCTGCCTACCCATGTCAGAGACGCAAACTCGGTCTCAACCTTTAAGTCTTTACTGAAGACTCATCTCTTCAGTGGGTCATATGATTGAGTGTAGTCTGGCCCAGGAGTGGGAAGGTGAACGGAAAGGCTCTGGAGCAACGAACCGCCCTTGCTGTCTTTGCCTGGCCGGTTCCCCTCTTTCCACTGGGATTCTCTGCCTCTAACCCTGTTACGGGGGCTGAGTCACTGGCTTGCTGGGGCTCTCTCGTGCCGTCCCTGGGGGATGCGTCACCTGGGTGGGTTGATTCACTGTTGTGGTCATCCTGTCTGGGTTGGCGCCTCCCCTTGGGTTGTGCCGTGGCGGAGATCTTTGTGGGCTATACTCGGCCTTGTCTCAGGATGGTAAGTTGGTGGTTGAAGATATCCCTCTAGTGGTGTGGGGGCTGTGCTTTGGCAAAGTGGGTGGGGTTATATCCTTCCTGTTTGGCCCTGTCCGGGGGTGTCCTCGGATGGGGCCACAGTGTCTCCTGACCCCTCCTGTCTCAGCCTCCAGTATTTATGCTGCAGTAGTTTGTGTCGGGGGGCTAGGGTCAATTTGTTATATCTGGAGTACTTCTCCTGTCCTATTCGGTGTCCTGTGTGAATCTAAGTCTGCGTTCTCTAATTCTCTCCCTCTCTCTTTCTTTCTCTCTCTCGGAGGACCTGAGCCCTAGGACCATGCCCCAGGACTACCTGACATGATGACTCCTTGCTGTCCCCAGTCCACCTGGCCATGCTGCTGCTCCAGTTTCAACTGGCCTGGGCCCTAGGACCATGTCCCAGGACTACCTGACATGAGGACTCCTTGCTGTCCCCAGTCCACCTGGCCATGCTGCTGCTCCAGTTTCAACTGTTCTGCCTTACTATTATTCAACCATGCTGGTCATTTATGAACATTTGAACATCTTGGCCACGTTCTGTTATAATCTCCACCCGGCACAGCCAGAAGAGGACTGGCCACCCCACATATGCTCTCTCTAATTCTCTCTTTCTTTCTCTCTCTCGGAGGACCTGAGCCCTAGGACCGTGCCCCAGGACTACCTGACATGATGGCTCCTTGCTGTCCCCAGTCCACCTGACTGTGCTGCTGCTCCAGTTTCAACTGTTCTGCCTTATTATTATTCGACCATGCTGGTCATTTATGAACATTTGAACATCTTGGTCATGTTCTGTTATAATCTCTACCCGGCACAGCCAGAAGAGGACTGGCCACCCCACATAGCCCGGTTCCTCTCTAGGTTTCTTCCTAGGTTTTGGCCTTTCTAGGGAGTTTTTCCTAGCCACCGTGCTTTTACACCTGCATTGTTTGCTGTTTGGGGTTTTAGGCTGGGTTTCTGTACAGCACTTTGAGATATCAGCTGATGTACGAAGGGCTATATAAATAAATTTGATTTGATTTGATTTGAGGAGA